>NC_041389.1:156860795-156888999 GCF_002162155.2 Triticum dicoccoides
AAAAAAAAAACACTCCAGCGCCTGCAGCTAGCTGTATTGTCTGAGGGATAAAGATCCACATCCTGACGCTGCCACCCAAAGTCGCCAACAGTTTTGGGTCACTTTGTAGTAAGATCCTGACCCTACCATTTCAAGTACTTCCTGCCTTGATTCCAAAGCAAAGCAACAGGCCAAGCATGCATACTCTCTACTTCTACACTACACATCCACATCAACTTGGCTGGGCTGGCCTGGTGGCGAGTGAGTTGTAAAAAAAAACTCAATGATAAGTACGTACTAGCAGCTTTTTGGTAACTTTTTTTTCCTAGGCCCCAATCCAAGCCAATCCAATCCATGCTCTCAGATCTGGGAAATATGGTAAATGCCACTTGCCATATGCAGATTCCCAGTGCCACAATGCTACAAAAACAACTTCCAATACAAGGACCTTGGACTTTAGGTACCATTGGAGCACAGGGGTTGGGCCTGGGGACTAGGCTACATTAACAAACGGTGACACTAAAAGTTAGTAGGTCATACAGTACTAATAACAAAGTAGCTAAGCTTTTGGAATGACCAAATGGGAGATGCCTGCAAAGGCTTTGCTCTGTGACCGTGTTCACCTCACATTTAATTATGTTAGTACTACTTAATTTGTTGCTGAAGCACAATCGGGGAAATACGATCACGCGTTGTTAAACCGTCCATTTATGATCGGTGAGAAAATGGTTCCCGCACAAATGAACATAATTTTGTCTCTCCACAGACGGAACAAATTACAAATATGGCTGAATCTTTTGTTTACTAGCACTAGCAATTATCGTTCACGATCTTGGCCTTTTCAAATATGAACTTGCCTTCCTTGTGCTTGTAGGATTCTTCGTAGGCTCTCTCGTATTTTCATCCAAGCACCTCGCGGCAATCACGGCAATGGATATCGGCCACCGTGTGAAGCCGGTCATGAGCTGCCTGTCCTCCTTGGCCCCCGTAGCGATGTTCATGGCGTGAGAGAAGAGAAATGCGCGGACATTCCTCCCCTAGAACAGCCAAAAGAGCAAAGGAGAGATAGTATTATTATTACTATTAGTATTACAGTAGTACTCCCTCCGTTCCATATTAGTTGTCTCCGAGGGAGTAGTATTTAGAGTCCGTAATTCGTTGGCAATTTTAGCACGACTTCTCAACCAGTCCAGCATTTCTAAGATGCTAATGTCCAATCTTGATAACTAACGCAAGGCAAAGTCAAACAGTGAGGAGGAGAAGCAAAATTATCCCTGTTCTTCACCTGGAAAGCCTTGGAGATGATATCGTCGTGGAGGCTCCGGCAATAGCAGCAGCTGTATCTCCTGCAACTAATCCAATTCACCGAATTATGTAGGAATCTATCCTTCTTTGGTTATCATAGGAATAGAAAAATCATAGCGAGTAAGATGACATGTATCTCAGTTTCTATAGAGAAAAAATGTAATTTGATGTCTAGGATAAGAAGTTTTCCATTGAGTCTAGGCTAATGTTTCTTTTTCCTTTGAAACGTGAAGGACTGGTTCATATCCTACATAGGAATAGAGATCCATTCCTACAAACCAAGAGGCTCCAAAGAAACTTTTCCTTTGAAAATCCTAGCCTATAGAATTCCTACACAATTTCTACAAACCAGATCCTAGGGTTTCCCCCGAAGCAGCACGAGTGGGTCGACAGTAGTTACACGACAATGCCTTCATCAAGATAACGGCGTAGAGCGCCGCCATCGCCTGCCGTCGGCTCGGTTTTCACCGCAACCATGTCTCCCCAACTCGCAGCCGGGACTAGATGATGGATCTCGAGATCCGATCACCAAGTTTCTGGCCGGCCACCGCCGACGAAGAAGATGACCACCACCACTGGCTACACCGGCCAGAACAGATCTGCCATGGGTGCCGCCAAGCAGTCCACCAGGCCCTCGACGCCGCCGCCAATCTAAAGCCAGATGACATGCCGCCGAAGACCGCATCGTGCCGCCGCCCGATCCAGGCCAGCCGCCGCACCCGCCGCCCGTGGCCCGGGGCAGGGCCGACCGCCGCCGCCGTCGAAGCCAACGTTGTCGCTTCTAGATCGGCCGCACCTCCACGCATGTTGGGGTCCCGCCACCCCTGAGACGCGGGAGGGAGGAAGAGCCCCCGCCACCCCTGAGGCCGACGGCGGCGGGAGGAGGGGAGGAGGATGCCCCGGCAGCGGCTAGGGTTGAAGAGGAGAGTGAGTCACCACGTTTCTCCCGTCTGTCATGCACTTTTCTGCCTAACGCTGGCTGTGACCAAATAATATCTCGCCTTTCTAAGATGCTATTGTCCAATCTTGATAGCTAACGCAAGGCAAAGTCAAACAGTGAGGAGGGGTTCCAAAATACTTGTCATCAAAATAAATGTGTCTAACTCGAGATGGGAGCTCCCGCGACCGCGCTGGGCGCTGGGTAAGCGCGGCGGCCGCCGCCGCCTGATCTCTCTGTCCCGTCCGCCTCTGTCCCTGCTGAGACCAGATCCGGGGACTGCTTCGCCTGCTCTCTTCCTTCCCCTCGGCAGCTGCAGAAGGCTGCGCGCATGCTCTCGTGCTCACGTCTCTCCGAGCTCGCGACGGCAACTCTGACCACGCCGCCCGCGGCCACCGCTCCTGCCGCCGCGCTGGCCGCGGTCGCCCTCGCCGTCCGTGGGTCTGATCCGGCCATTGGGGGTCGGATGGCTCAAGCTCGCCCCATCCCCAAGTCCGCGACGGCCCGTCCCCTGCCAGATCCGGTTCGGGAGGGTTCTGGTCGTTCCGCTGACCGAGCCGCCTTTGGCAGGCCGCAGCCCCATGGATGGGGTCGGGGTGGTGATGGAGCTCGGGCCTGCGTCGTCGTCTTTGCCTCCGACACCCCTGCCTGCCATCCCTGTTGCTGCCACCGGGGGTGCCATCGACCAGCTGCAACCCCCACCGCTGGTGTCTCTGGTAGCTGTGACCATGCTGGCCTCCCGTGCAGCAGCACCGACCGCCTCCGGAGGTGTGGATTCTGGCGAAGCTTGTGGAACCGACGATGGGTGCGATGACGCGACGATGCCAGAGAAGTTGGAGTCTCCTCTGCTTGGTCCATCTTCGGCGTCGGCATGCAAGGGCCTCTCTGCTGCTGCTGCCGCTCTTGAAGCCGAGGTGGGCTGGGAGCATGTGGGTCGGGGGCGCCGTTCCGGCCAGGGCACTCCTCTCGAGCCATCGAGGAAAGGTCTCGAGCGTAGCCTCGCCTTCAAGCGTTGGGCTCGAGGGAGGTGCTTTCGTTGCCTCGCGCGTGGCCATCAAGTCAATGCATGTCGTGAGCCTTTCAGATGCATTCGCTGTCGTCGCTCTGGACATCGGGAGAGGTTCTGTCGTGCTTCCTCTCCGGTCGCTTGCAATCGCTCTCCGGTCACTCGTGCTCCTCTCCAGCGGAGCCGCTCCTCGTCCGTCCAGCCTTGTCCTTCGCTGACCAGGAGTTGGGCTGAGGTTGTGGGCCACACGTCGTCGTGTGTGTCGGTGCCGCCAAGGTCCCAATATGGGTGTTGCAAGGATTCCAATGTCAACGCCTCTTTGGTCTCTGCTTTGGAGTCGCAGCTTGCCCTGCTGCGCACGGAGCTCCTTCAGGAGGTTGAGCTGCTCCGTGCTGAGCTTCGCGACGCTCTAGCCAAGCTTGAGGTTGCGTCGGTTGTGCCTTTGCTACCTGAGCTCCAGGTTGGTTCCATTGTTGAGGATGCAGAAGGTTTCTTTGGAGATTTTTCTCCTCGTGCTTTGCATGTGACGTTGCTTGTTCGTGGGAGCGCGGTTATCACTGAGGTCGTAGCTCCGGTTCTGCAGATTATGCCAGAGTTGCACGAGCTTTGTGGGGAATCATCTATAGTGTTACCATTGGAGCTGAGCGCATTGGAGTCGTTGGCGGTGGCCATGACACCCTCACTTCCACCGTCAGAGTCCTGTCAGCCACCCGCCTTTGCGGACTGTGGAGACTTGGTTGGTTCTGTCACTGCTTCATCTATGGCCATTGGGCATGTGGCGTCTTTGAGTGGCGAGGTTGATGAGTTAGGTGTGTTGGCGCCTAACTCCGAGGCTCTATCATGTGAGCAACTGGAGACGCCCGAGTCCATCGTGTCAGTGGTACCTGTGACTGATGATGTTGAGGTGGTTGGTATGTTGGCGCCTGATCCTTCGGTGCGCAACCAGCCGCTCATCTCTGTGGAGCATGGAGGTTCCGATGTTGTAGTCACCCACTCGCACATGACCGTTGGGCAGGTTTCTGTGCGTGACAAAGTCAATGACATTCTCTTCGATTTAGAGCTTCACAGCTTGCTCAAACGTTTGGAGAGGGTGAGCCCTGGATCTGGCAAGGCGATTGTGGAGGAGGCTCTCAGGAGCAAAGGAAAGAAGAGTGAGGCCACAGGAAAGGCGTCCGCAGCAGCTTGATGGATGGTTATCAGTCTCTTAGGTTGTCCTTATGGTCTGGCTTGTCTTCGTGGATTTGGTGGCGCCTGTGGTCTTCGGCCGATTTACCCTCATTGGGGTGTCTTTGCGATGTAGCAGTGTGGGGTTGGTGGACGTTAGGTGTTGGGTTTGGTTGTGAGGCGATCTTGTGCTTAGGGGTTGCATACTTTGTGAGTAGTTCACGTGTTGTTGGTCTGTATTGGTTTTCGCCCGGTTTTCCATTAATTAACTGGGCAATTCTCTTCTGCTTAATTAATCGATGAGGCAAATCTTTTGCCTCCGTTTCGAAAAAAAAAACAGTGAGGAGGAGAAGCAAAATTATCCCTGTTCTTCACCTGGAAGACCTTGGAGATGATATCGTGGTGGAGGCTCCGGCAATAGCAGCAGTTGTATCTCCTGCAACTAATCCAATTCACCGAATTATGTAGGAATCTATTCTCCTCTGGTTATCATAGGAATAAAAAAATCATAAAAAGTAAGATGACATGTATCTCAGTTCCTATAGAGAAAAAAAATGTAATTTGATGATTGATTGAGGCACTCGTTGAATCACTTGTTGCGTCCCTTGTTGCGTGTCTCGTCGATTGATGACATGTATTAGTTGCAGGAGAAAAGTAATGTTGGTGTTGGTGTTGGTACTCAGGTGGAGAAAAGTAAGAGGTGGCGAACGAAACCAAACTCAGCAGGAAACCCGGGCAGGAATGTTGGTGTTGCTGCCTGATGCCAAGGCCGGCCGGCCCGGTAGGGCTTTGTAAAACTATGCTTGTACTCCCGGTAGGACTTGACACTGCCCCGGATTCTAACTACCCAGATGGATTTGCTACCCAGAATGCCTTTCAAGTGAGTTCCAGATGTGACAGGGTAGCAGTACACATACCAGCTAGAAATGGACATGATATACTTTTAGTAAGTGAGACTACACTTTGATTCCCAACAGAAATTTGGAGAAAGGTCCTAGTTTGGACCTTGAAGATTCTATCACGCACGAATCCTACTATTTTAGGGCTTAGGTGATGCATTATCTTCTTATTTTTTTCTTTTCATTTTTGAGACGGAGTCAAAAGTTTTTTTTTGTTTTTTTTTTACTTTCGAGTCGGATGTCTGTTGTTCGTGTATAGCCAGAGAGAGGAAGCGTTGAGGCAAAGTAAACTTTAGCGTGAAGCATGGTTGAGAAAGCCAAATGAATAAAATAAGCAATTAGACACCACTGCTTACGGCAGGGTAAAATGTCCTTGTCAAATTCCATTTTGAAATCATTCATGGAGGAGGGTATGAGCTGATGTTTCTTCCCAACGGTTCAAGATCAACCAAACCAAACCAAATAGTACTACGTACTTGAGATTCTGAGTAGATGCAGCAGCGCCAGGCTGATTTTGACAGCGATGTGCCTCAGATTTCCAATGCCAAACAGCTAGTATATCTATACTACTATATAGTGTACGAGTTTTGAAAATTTGAATGCTAAGCCTAGGAAGCAATTTTAGCCGTTGATGAGTGTAAATCCAATAGCCTAGAGCGAAGGGATTCGCATCCACAGTGTTGGTTGCATGGTCGTACTTTACTCTAGAGAAATCTAGGCCCACCTGAATTATTAATTTTATAGGACGAGATGCAGGCACAGGACAAGGCCCTCAACTCACGTAGCCAAGGAGAGGGAGCAGGATTGTGTGGCTGTAGCAAGTTACTACTGTCTACCTGTCGCCAAGGCTTGCTTCAGAACTTTCATATGAGGACCCAGCTACATGTTGTGAACCGGTGACGTTGTGAATTCCAGTACATGATAAAAGTATCTTGATATAGTATGCATACCGAGGCTGGCAACCAACAGTAGTACAGTATACTACTCCATCGCAGTTTACCCTTTGAATGCATCCACCGAAGCATTTCTCCCTTTTAATCCATATGAAAGAGAATATGTCCCTGCAAAAAAAAAAAGCATATGTCAATACTGATGACAATAGAGAGAATATGTCCAAACAATCCATATAAAATTTTGTCTTGAAAGTTTATTTACTTCTTAAAATAATGTCATAAGTTGAACAGAGTGATCTCGAGGACAGAAGACTGAAGTATAGATTATGAAATCAGTAAAAAAATGAGATTATGACAGAAAATGAAATTATGAAACCAGAGTGATTTCAAGTTTGAATATGTGACACTATATTTCATGACACACGTCAATAATATTTCTTTTTGAAAGTAAAACGAAGGCCTTGCTCAACCATTCTTCATAAAGAATGTTGTCGCACTATCATGTGTTGATGTGAATGTGTGTGGCTAGACTTTAGTCAACTCAAAAAAAATTGGGGTCATACGATTCTTTGAACCGTTGGATGCGAAATCAATGACCCACATTCTTTCTTCAACCTCTAGGCACATCTCCTTCCTTGAGCCGTCAGCCACCACCGGCCCCCGCCGCCTACGGGCCGCGCTCCCGTGCCACCTCGCCCTCCCCGAAACAACCCCCCACCACTGCCAATGGCCATCTCTCTAGCTCCGCCCTCCCGGCGTGGAGTTTTTTCTCCGGCGAAGCTCCACACCACCGCCCCCACCCTGAACCCTAAGATATATACGAGGGTGATGATGGCGAGCCCCTTCCTTTTCTCTGGCGAGGCCCTTCTCCTTCCTTCATTCAAAAATTGACTAACCCCGAATTCGAAAATCAGCTAACTAATGTGTAGCTAAACGGGATGTGAATTATATAATAGTTTTGAGGAGTTCCCGTTAGAAAGCAGAAATCTCTTTTGAATTACATGATAGATTTAACAATAACATAAGCGAAGAACAATAAGTGAAAAGCTCGTAGGCAATGGATCAGTGATGGATAATTATGCCGGATGCGATTCCTCATGCAATAGTTATAACATAGGGTGATATAGAACTAGCTCCAGTTTGTCAATGTAATGTAGGCATGTATTCCGTAAATAGTCATACGTGCTTATGGCATAACATCTTTTGTCCTACCCTCCCGTGTTCAGCGGGGTCCTTACGAAAACTAAGGGATATTAAGGCCTCCTTTTAATAGAGAACCGGAACAAAGCATTAGCACATAGTGAATACATGAACTCCTCAAACTACGGTCATCACCGAGAAGTATCCCGATTATTGTCACTTCGGGGTTGTCGGATCATAACACAAAATAGGTAACTATAGACTTGCAAGATAGGTACAAGAACGCACATATATTCATGAAAACATAATAGGTTCAGATCTAAAATCATGGCACTCGGGCCCTAGTGCTTTGAAATATACCACATAGCATTTGCCTTTTGATTAGGCCACGAAAAAGAGAAAAGTGCTCAAGTTGAGAAAAAAGGCGGGGCAGAGAGGAGCACCTCATATGATTGCGGGGCAAGAGAATTTCTGCAACAGTTCAGAGCCTGTCTACAGGTAGCACCTTCAGCTAGACAGTGGGCCTGAAATAACTTCTTTTTTTATTACAACAAACATGTATAGAATACAAGAAAGCATATCTGTACATTCACTTCTCCTTTTTAATCTTATTACAAATACAAACAAGAACGTGTTGGGGAATATATAAAGTTACAAAGCGAGCATGTATACAAGTGAAACATCTACAAATCATAAACAAGTATAACTAGCTGGTATGTATTATACTGCATTTGCGTCAATTTTGGCAATTCCATTTTTGCTGTGTTGTATCAGAAATTGAAATTCCGTGTATCTGTGGGAAAAACTGCAAATGATGCTACCATTGTAGTTTTTGACAGCATGAATGTTTGGAGCGATATGAATTCATGCAATCCCTTGCCAGAATGAAGTCACCGCGACAAACCAGCAGCAAGGGTCCAGAGTCTATTCTTCCCTTTTAAACTGCAAGACCCCGATCTGCCCCTGGTTAACGTTGCCGAGGTCTGTTCTTGTATGCGAAGCTTGATTGCTAGACATGCTATTCGGCCCTTTCTGTTGTGACCGGTTGGAATTTCCTCCATTCTGGTTGCTGCCTCTACCAACCGGTGGTTCATGGTTATGTTTTCCTTCATAAGTTGTGATGACAGCCTTTGGGTCTGACGAGGCCCTCTCAATGTGCTTCCTAACATTGCACCCAGCAAACGTGCATTTGTAGTAACTCCTATAATTAGAGGGAGAGTGAGATCATGTAGGTTAAACATGAAACAGGTAAAGCACTAACCACATGCAGTGCATGTAAACTGAGTATGGAGCTAGCCTATGACCAAATGGTCCGATTAAGTCAACAGGAAGCGCATAAACAGGAAAGTATTTTCTACACAAATGATTATGCTTCAGACACAATTGTACATTTGGATGCAGTGATGTGTTTCGCCTTTCGGGAAAATGTCATTTCACAAAACTAGAGTAAGTCATGAGGATGTTCCTTTCACTTTTGAGTGTCTTCCTGTTATCCACTACATCAATGAACAGCGACTTCTACTATATTTGCTTTCTCTCTTCACTTTTGTTATCTACCTTTTGCGCAGCTACAGTTGTTCTTTTCTAGTTTTCTGGGGGGTATACGAACATTTATAGCACATATTTCACGAGCTGTATTTCTGATCATCTCAAAGTAAGGAATGATGTCGTTGAGTAAAGCTCAGGGTTTTCCATGATATCATTCTATTGGAGATATCACAGAAATGCCAAATAATTCACCAAAACAATTAGGATTATTTTGCAATTTAAGCAACAAACTGACACCTACTCACTCCTTTTCTAAATATAAGTCTTTTTTAGATATTTCAATATGGACTACATATATATGTATATAGACATACTTTAGAGTGTAGATTCACTCATTTTGCTCCATATGTAGTCTATATTGGAATCTCTAAAGAGACTTATATTTAGGAACGGAGGGAGTAGTATGGATGCAATAGCATGGGTCAGACAGATAAGAAAACTTATGATTCAGCATTTAGTGAAATCTAATTGTGCCCTGAGTACAATACGAATGTTGGAAAACAATGGCATTGCTTCTACTCAGGAGAGCCATGAGTATGATGAAACATACGAGCTTAGCAGGATATACCAACCATATCAAATTTGGTAAAAGCCTGACACTGGCCCAGGTTTTGGCCAAGCAAGTTCTTTACACTTCCCAAAATACTGCAGTTGACAGGATAAACTCCGGTCTATTTTTTATTTTGGTTCAGCTGACTCCCCAAAAGCTTCAATACCATTTACTTAACCCCCTAGCTATGTTTTAGACCTATGGTGTTACTGACATGGACGAATGGAACATAGTGTGCCTGCACAGCAGCCATGTGGCCGATTTTTACCACGTAACATCACACGTAGACAATGACATCATCAACTGCAGCAGTGTAGCGTCAATTTGAACTCATTCCTACAACTCTGGCAGACTGCGATCACCCCCTTCCTTCTATTCTGAAGATGCTCCAGCGGATGTAAGGCCCTACACCACTGCCAAACTGGTCGCTGCAGCAACAAGAGGGACGTGGGAGGAGAGACAAGAATAGATGGTGCCGCATGGACCTCGAAATGGTGATGTGAGCGTAGCATTGCACATGACCTGTTTCTCTTATGTACACATTGCACTCCTTTGTATCTTTTTCTCTTATGTACACATTGCTGATGTAGCATTGCATAACCTGTTTTTTTGTTTTAACATTTCTGGCTGTACTCATTTTAGATATTGACCGCATCAGAAGTCTATTCTAGTGATGTGCCTTCAGGTAATACCTAATGAAAACGACTAAGGAATCATGCTACACGAAATGAGGTATGAATTCTTGCTTTAGTGAAGTTAACTTGTGTCCCATACCTTCTGACCTGTTTGGGTAAATGAAGCATGCAAGGTTGGACAAGAATAAATAACCTAAAATTTCTGAAGGCATGCATCGGATCATATATAATACTCCCTCCGTTCCAAAATACTTGCCGTGGTTTTTGTCGTGGAACGGAAGGAGTAGTGAATATAGGCGATGAATACCTCAAATAACAGAACACGTGAAGTTGAATTAGGGTGCATGACCCGTGGGTTGTGATTTTTCTTTTTGACTAAAGTGGGACGTGATTTATGGGCTATATGTTATTTCAGTAAACAACTAACAGTGAGAAGTGCAAGAAAAAACCTTGGATGAGGATTTCCTTTGACCACCTTCTGCCCATACTTGCGCCATCTATAACCATCATCCAAAAGGTCAACCTCACTGGTTGTTTGTACAATGATCTTAGACTCTGTCAGGGCCTTCTGTGAAGAAATTTGTATATTCCTACACAATGGAAGAATTAATTTTAATAACGCAACTATCTAATCAAAGAGTGGAGTGGTAATTGTCAGCGAAAGGCACCTTCTTTTGCAGTCACTCTCTCTATCATCAGCTTCATTTGGCCGAGATTCACCATCATCCTTATCATCTCCATCACTTAGACCAGATAATTGCTCAGACATTCCATATACAGCTTCCTGATCTCGCCTAACACCTGACAAACCAGATGCTGTGTCATTGGATTGTTCATTTTGCTCGGCTGCTAAAGAGCTGCCATCTTTTGCTCGCTTATTTGGTGGACGTTGGTGATTGTGTTTTCCCTTATATATTATTTCAGATATTTGGCCATCTTCTGCGTGCTCTACTTTTTTCTTCACAGGACAACTGGGATGAGTACATTTGTAGTAGCTCCTTGGGCAATCACTGCCCTTCACCACCTTCTGACCATACTTCCGCCAATTATAGCCATCATCAGCAGGCTTATCAACTGGGGCAGGAACTTGGTACCTGTGAGAAGCCTCAGCAGATTGGAAGGCTGCATGCTCATTGTTCGATATGGTTGTCGCCATCTCTGACATCTCAGCCACATTGGCTGCAGAGCTCATATTCTGTAGAGCTCCAGATGATGTTGCAGCTGCTGAAAACGATGTCTGTTCAGTGTGATCAAACATTCTGAGTGGAGAATGGCTTGCTTGGGCTGTGACTTGGGCAAGAGCCTGTTGATGCGACATGCCGAAACCCCCCTGTAAAATTAAGTAAAATATCATTTTTTTTTATTGACAACTAAAACTGATACTCCAGACTTGAGGAAAGTGCAGAATGAAATGATATAAGAGTTGACTGTTCTTCACGATGAAATGGTGAATTATATATCATGCTGATAGTGAATCTGTTAAATTGAGAACTTGTACAAAAAAAGCTAAAATTTGAAGTACACAACGTCCAAATGGAACAACTACACTCAACCCGCGTCAGCCATTGTGAACAACGAACACTAAAAATGCTTAGTACCCGTACTATGACAATGGCTCTACTCTCCAAGGAAAATGGGCGATTAGTATAATCACTGGAAGGATCCTATCAGTTATCAACAGGTTAGGACCATCAAAAGCTAGAAGCTAACGATAACGTCTCACCGGAACTTTGTCTTGTCCCATCGATATCAAGCATCAACCTATGATGCCAACTTGTAATTGATCATACTGGGGATAGGCTAGTAGTACAATTATTGATACTGGCACAGAAATGTGACGAATCATTATCTCTCATTTGCAGGTTAAGGTGCTTCATTGCACCAGAGTGCCGCAGATATAAGGTAAAGTACCTTTATGCATTATCTATATGGGGCAGATGAGTAAACTGCATGTTGTCACCTCACCAAAAGTAGTAGAGCAAATGTAAAATTGTCACATCTAAAAGCTCCAGATTCCCTAATACATACTACTCCCTCCATCCCATAATATATAAGATAGCTTTTCAAGCTATGTTAGCTTGAAAAATGATCTTATATTGTGGGACGGAGGTAGTAGTATCTTAAAACACCATGGAAGATCAGTACAGAATTCTCAGATTTGCACTCACGTCATGACAGAAGAAATGAACGGGAAGCTTAACGAACTGACGACGCCGATCAAGGTTGAATTAACAGCTCTACAAGGCAATGAACGGGAAACATGCTTTACGACTTGGTACAATCTAAGAACCTGCTGTAGTGATGGCCATTAGCCTCGGAGAGAGAGGAACCAAGAGCTAAAAATCCAATCTCGGCAGCAAAAGTGTATGAACTGGAGTAGGTACCATGGCCGGCGAGAAGATTAGGCCGGGGGAGTCGAAAAAGCCGGAGGGGCTGAGGCCGGGAGGCACGGTGAAAACAGCTGCGCCGGCAGGCGGTGCCACAGACAGCGCCGGCCCTGCCCTGGCGACCCCGCCTCTCCCTCTCTCCTGCTGCTGCTGCTGCTGATGCGGAGGCGGTTGCGAGAGGGAGCCGATGAGGAGCTGGGTGAAGCTGGTGGCCCCCGCGCCAGACGAGGCGCCGCCGCCGCCGCCGCCCCCGGCGTCGGCGTCGGCGTCGGAGGGGAAGAGCGCGGAGGCGAGGGTGAGCGGGCCGGGGCTGGCGTCGCCGGTGCCGGAGAAGAGCGACTCCCCGGTGGAGCGCGGGGGCAGGGACAGACGCGGGCGCGGCGGCGGGGGCGGGCGCGCGGACATGGTCGCGGGAGCCTCGGGAGAGAGAGAGAGAGAAACGGAAGGGATTGATTTGATCCCCGTCTTGGTTCCTGGCGTTGACTTCGGTTGGAGGTTCTGGTTCTGGGTTACCCTTGACCTTTTGTTCCTTAAGCTGAACTGCTGAAGGAAGGAGAGACGGAGGGAAATTGGATTTTTTGTTCTTTGTTTCGCGCCTTTCACAAAATAATTTGTGGGTGCTCAAGCTATCAAGTCAAAAAAATGTCTAATCTTGCTTTTTCATTCTTTCGGTGATTTCTCTTTTGACGCGTAATTTTTAAGTTTCTGCAAAAAAAAGCAACATAGTGATGCCTTACGGCCAAATGTAAAAAGGGATAAACATGCAAAACAATATAAAATCTTTTTTTTCTTCGAGAAAATGTAAACATACTGCCGTAGACACTACACATTGGGTAATGCCTTACGACCAAATGTTGTAACATGTCATGCAATGAAAGACCCAGGGCGAAAACTGGCCTAGGGGGCTTCAGGCCAGTCTACTTAGACGGGCAACTAGAGAGGTGACGCACCACTGGGCCGTAACACAATCTATATCTCTTTATGCCATGATGCTTTCGAGGACTTCATTATATGACATGAAAACAGTAATGATTACTTCTCAATTAGTTCAGCATACCATTTTGAATGGCAGCATCCCAGTTCAACTCTAGATCTTTGGTGCATGTCACAACACCAGCTATGTTTAACCTGGCCTATAGTATTTTATGAAAATAAAAATACCGGCAAGGTAAAAATCATTTGTTGGAGGGCACTTCATGAACTGATCCCGTTGAAGTGCATTTTGGCGATAAACATATTAGAACCAATGGACAATGCCTAATATGTCATGAAGAGGCTGAAAACATCTTCCATTTCTTGTTCAATTATGGTTGAGCAGTTGAAATGTGGCGTCTCCTTGGTATATCGCATATTATCATAGATGCTTGTCGATTGGATAGATCTGGTTTTGTGGTGCTGGAATATCTTCTTAGGTTACCTAATTCGTCTATGCTGCATATGCCTAGCATCAGACTGGGCGAAGGAATAGTCGCCGCATTTGGTATCTTTGGAGGTTACAACAAAGACAAACTCATGATGAAGGTGTACCCCCCTCCCCACCACCATCACAAGAAGTGCAATCTCAGTCCAAATTATTTGTGATAATTTTCAGCGTGCACAATCTCATGGCTTGAGAGCCGCTTTTCGCCTAGATCAAGTTTAGAAGAAACCTCCATTATGATTCATTAAAAAAATGTTGGTGCACATTTCATGTAGAAGAAAGAAGGGGAACTACTGTAGCTGTAGCTCAGGACAGGAACGGCACCTTCCTGGTGGTTGCTTGTGCCATAATACCATATGTTTCTAATGCGGAAATTGTTGAAACAATAGCGATGAAGAACAATCTGAACCCGACGAACACAATGGGATTTCATATTTTTTTTAGAGAAAAGGCATACGCCCGACCTTATAAATAAAGCCAACAGGCAGAGTCACATCACAACCATCCAAACATCACAGAAGCAGAGCAAACAGTTATGAAGTACGAATACATGGCAACCCAGCCAATCATGGCACGCAGGCCAGCCTCAAAACCAAAAGAGCAGGAGATTAAGCCATCCCCCTGAATCGCTGCAGCAGGGAAGAAGCCGTAGACCGCATCTTAGATAACATGTCGTCGAAAGCCTCTAGGTCCACCTCCTTAGTCAATAATCTTCACTGCTGCAAGAAGACATTGGCTTTAAATAAGCAACTCACAGGGTTAGCCGGAAAGGTGTGCTCGATAGTGAACTTGTTCCTAGTAGTCCATAGCGACCAACAGATTGCTGCCCAACCAACCCAAAATAACCTCTTAGTCCGCCCGGATAAAGCATTAACACAACGCCGCAGGTCCTCGAAGAAAGAGGGATTCCAATTAACATGAAGCCAATGTCTAATACAACTCCAAAGAAACTTGGCCAACGAGCAATGAAAAAATATGTGCTCGGTGTTTTCAAATGCCCCACATAAGGCGCATCTATCAGAGCCCGGACCGTTCCTCTTCCTAATTTGATCAGCCGCAGGTACTTTACGACGGAAAGCTTGCCACATGAAATTTTTTATCTCAGGAGGAATACGCACCATCCAAATATCCTTGAATTTCACTATATGGGCGCCTGAGATAAGTTTGGCGTACGCAGACTTAACTGAAAAAACGGCTAGAAGAAGAGTGAAGCCAGACAACCGAGTCGTCTTCCTCCGAGAGCAAGGGGAAGCAGGCAGTAAGACGTTGCCAATCATCGAACTCCGCAGGAAAAAGGGATCGCCCGAAGTCAAGGTCCTAGTTGTTAACCGAGAGCTCAAAGATAGAGATCTCCGGATTAGAGCAGTACGAAAACAAGGCCGGGAAGGCCACCGCGAGAGTGGTGTCTCCTACCCACCAGTCTAACCAGAAACGAGTGGACTTACCATTCCTGACTACAAACTTAACGAGGGACTGAAAGATAGGGCGAACTTTAACAAGCTGATGCCAAAACTGAGAGCCACCCGAGGGAGAAGCAAACAAGGGGCTCGAGGACGGGAAATATTTAGCTTTGAGAAGAAATAGCCGGAGGGGGCACTCCTCGAGGGACATTATTTTCCACCACCATTTTATCATGAGGCATTTGTTCATAACCGCCGTATTAATGATACCTAAGCCCCCCATGTTCTTAGGCCTACATATGAGATCCCACTTTACCATCCTATATTTGCGCTTATTGTCAGAGGAATTCCAGTAAAAAGCACCCCTGTGCTTGTCAAAGCCCGCGTGAATCCTTCCAATCAGGAGATAAATGAAGGAAATATGCCCTAGAGGCAATAATAAAGTTATTATTTATTTCCTCATATCATGATAAATGTTATTATTCATGCTATAATTGTATTAACCGGAAACATGATACATGTGTGAATACATAGACAAACTTAATGTCACTAGTATGCCTCTACTTGACTAGCTCATTAATCAAAGATGATTATGTTTCCTAACCATAGACATGTGTTGTCATTTGATTAACGGGATCACATCATTAGGAGAATGATGTGATTGACTTGACCCATTCCGTTAGCTTAGCACATGATCGTTTAGTATGTTGCTAATGCTTTCTTCATGACTTATACAAGTTCCTATAACTATGAGATTGTGCAACTCCCGTTTATCGGAGGAACACTTTGTGTGCTACCAAACGTCACAACGTAACTGGGTGATTATAAAGGAGCTCTACAGGTGTCTCCAAAGGTACATGTTGAGTTGGCGTATTTCGAGATTAGGTTTTGTCACTCCGATCGTCAGAGAGGTATCTCTGGGCCCTCTCGGTAATGCACATCACTATAAGCCTTGCAAGCAATGTAGCTAATGAGTTAGTTATGGAATGATGCATTACGTAATGAGTAAGAGACTTGCCGGTAACGAGATTGAACTAGGTATTGGATACCGACGATCAAATCTCGGGCAAGTAACATACTGATGACAAAGGGAACGACGTATGTTGTTATGCGGTTTGACCGATAAAGATCTTCGTAGAATATGTAGGAGCCAATATGAGAATCTAGGTTCCGCTATTGGTTATTGACCGGAAACAGTTCTAGGTCATGTCTACATAGTTCTCGAACCCGTAGGGTCCGCACGCTTAAGGTTTCGATGACAGTTATATTATGAGTTTATGAGTTTTGATGTACCAAAGTTTGTTCGGAGTCCCGGATGAGATTACGGACATGACGAGGAGTCTCGAAATGGTCAAGACATGAAGATTGATATATTGGAAGCCTGTATTTGGATATCGAAAGTGTTCCAGGTGAAATCGGGATTTTACCGGAGTACCGGGAGGTTACCGGAACCCCCCGAGGGCTTAATGGGCCTACATGGGCCCTAGTAGAGAGGGGGAGAGGAGGCAAGGGCTGGGCCGCGCGCCCTCCCACCCTAGTCCGAATAGGACAAGGAGAGGGGGGCGGCGCCCCCCCTTTCCTTCCTCTCTCCCTCCTCCTTCCCCCTTCTCCTACTCCAACTAGGAAAGAAGGGAGTCCTACTAGGACTCCCCCTTGGCGCGTCCTCCTTGGCCGGCCACCCCCTCCCCCTTGGGTCCTTTATATACGGGGGCAAGGGGGCACCTCTAGACACAACAATTGATCCCTTGATCTCTTAGCCGTGTGCGGTGCCCCCCTCCACCATAGTCCTCGATAATATTGTAGCGGTGCTTAGGCGAAGCCCTGCGTCGGTAGAACATCAAGATTTTCACCACACCGTCGTGCTGACGGGACTCTTCCCCGACATTCTGCTGGATCGGAGTCCGGGGATCGTCATCGAGCTGAACGTGTGCTAGAACTCGGAGGTGTCGTAGTTTCGGTGCTTGATCGGTCGGGCCGTGAAGACGTACGACTACATCAACCGCGTTGTTCTAACGCTTCCGCTTTCGGTCTACGAGGGTACGTGGACAACACTCTCCCCTCTCGTTGCTATGCATCACCATGATCTTGCGTGTGCGTAGGAATTTTTTTGAAATTACTACGTTCTCCAACAGTGGCATCCGAGCCTGGTTTTATGCGTAGATGTCATATGCACGAGTAGAACACAAGTGAGTTGTGGGCGATACAAGTCATATTGCTTACCAGCATGTCATACTTTGGTTCAGCGACATTGTGAGATGAAGCGGCCCGGACCGACATTACGCGTACGCTTACGCGAGACTGGTTTCACCGTTACGAGCACTCGTTGCTTAAAGGTGACCGGCGGGTGTCTGTCTCTCTCACTTTAGTTGAACCGAGTGTGGCTACGCCCGGTCCTTGCGAAGGTTAAAACAACACTAACTTGATGAACTATCGTTGTGGTTTTGATGCGTAGGTAAGAACGGTTCTTGCTCAGCCCGTAGCAGCCACGTAAAATTTGCAACAACAAAGTAGAGGACGTCTAACTTGTTTTTGCAGGGCATGTTGTGATGTGATATGGTCAAGACGTGATGCTATATTTTATTTGTATGAGATGATCATGTTTTGTAACCGAGTTATCGGCAACTGGCAGAAGCCATATGGTTGTCGCTTTATTGTATGAAATGCAAACGCCCTGTAATTGCTTTACTTTATCACTAAGAGGTAGCGATAGTCGTAGAAGCAATAGATGGCGTAACGACAACGATGCTACGATGGAGATCAAGGTGTCGCGCCGGTGACGCTGGTGATCATGACGGTGCTTCGGAGATGGAGATCACAAGCACAAGATGATGATGGCCATGTCATATCACTTATATTGATTGCATGTGATGTTTATCCTTTATGCATCTTGTCTTGCTTTGATTGATGGTAGCATTTTAAGATGATCTCTCACTAAATTATCAAGAAGTGTTCTCCCCGAGTATGCACCATTGCGAAAGTTCTTCGTGCTGAGACACCACGTGATGATCGGGTGTGATAGGCTCTACATTCAAATACAACGGGTGCAAAACAGTTGCACATGCAGAATACTCAGGTTAAACTTGACGAGCCTAGCATATACAGATATGGCCTCGGAACACAGAGACTGAAAGGTCGAACGTGAATCATATAGTAGATATGATCAATATAGTGATGTTCACCATTGAAACTACTCCATCTCACGTGATGATCGGACATGGTTTAGTTGATTTGGATCACGTGATCACTTAGATGACTAGAGAGATGTCTGTCTAAGTGGGAGTTCTTAAGTAATATGATTAATTGAACTTAAATTTACCATGAACTTAGTACCTGATAGTATTTTGCTTGTCTATGTTTGTTGTAGATAGTTGGCTCGTGCTGTTGTTCCGTTGGATTTTAATGCGTTCCTTGAGAAAGCTAAGTTGAAAGATGATGGTAGCAATTACACAGACTGGATCCGTAACCTGAGGATTATCCTCATTGCTGCACAGAAGAATTACGTCCTGGAAGAACCACTGGGTGCCAGACCTGCTGCAGATGCAACTGACGACGTTAAGAACGTCTGGCAGAGCAAAGCTGATGACTACTCGATAGTTCAGTGTGCCATTCTTTACGGCTTGGAACCGGGTCTTCAACAACGTTTTGAACGTCATGGAGCATATGAGATGTTCCAGGAGTTGAAGTTAATATTTCAAGCAAATGCCCAGATTGAGAGATATGAAGTCTCCAATAAGTTCTATAGCTGTAAGATGGAGGAGAATAGTTCTGCCAGTGAACATATACTCAAAATGTCTGGATATAATAATCACTTGATTCAACTGGGAGTTAATCTTCCTGATGATAGTGTCATTGACAAAATTCTTCAATCACTGCCACCAAGCTACAAGAGCTTCGTGATGAACTATAATATGCAAGGGATGGACAAGACTATTCCTGAGCTCTTCGCAATGCTAAAAGCTGCGGAGGTAGAAATCAAGAAGGAGCATCAAGTGTTGATGGTCAATAAGACCACCAGTTTCAAGAAAAAGGGCAAAGAGAAGAAGTAGGGGAACTTCAAGAAGAACAACAAGCAAGTTGCTGCTCAAGAGAAGAAACCCAAGTCTGGACCTAAGCCTGAGACTGAGTGCTTCTACTGCAAGCAGACTGGACACTGGAAGCGGAACTGCCCCAAGTATTTGGTGGATAAGAAGGATGGCAAAGTGAACAAAGGTATATGTGATATACATGTTATTGATGTGTACCTTACTAATGCTCGCAGTAGCACCTGGGTATTTGATACTGGTTCTGTTGCTAATATTTGCAACTCGAAACAAGGACTACGGATTAAGCGAAGATTGGCTAAGGACGAGGTGACGATGCACGTGGGAAATGGTTCCAAAGTCGATGTGATCGCGGTCGGCACGCTACCTCTACATCTACCATAGGGATTAGTTTTAGACCTAAATAATTGTTATTTGGCGCTAGCGTTAAGCATGAACATTATATCTGGATCTTGTTTGATGCGAGACGGTTATTCATTTAAATCAGAGAATAATGGTTGTTCTATTTATATGAGTAATATCTTTTATGGTCATGCACCCTTGAAGAGTGGTCTATTTTTATTGAATCTCGATAGTAGTGTTACACATATTCATAATGTTGAAACCAAAAGATGCAGAGTCGATAATGATAGTGCAACTTATTTTTGGCACTGTCGTTTGGGTCATATTGGTGTAAAGCGCATGAAGAAACTCCATACTGATGGACTTCTGGAATCACTTGATCATCAATCACTTGGTACTTGCGAACCGTGCCTCATGGGCAAGATGACTAAAATGCCGTTCTCCGGAACTATGGAGCGAGCAACTGATTTGTTGGAAATTATACATACTGATGTATGTGGTCCAATGAATATTGAGGCTCACGGTGGGTATCATTATTTTCTCACCTTCGCAGATGATTTGAGCAGATATGGGTATATCTACTTAATGAAACACAAGTCTGAAACATTTGAAAAGTTTAAAGAATTTCAGAGTGAAGTGGAAAATCATCGTAACAAGAAAATAAAATTTCTACGATCTAACCGTGGAGGAGAATATTTGAGTTACGAGTTTGGTTTACATTTGAAGCAATGTGGAATAGTTTCGCAACTCACGCTACCCGGAACACCACAACGAAATGGTGTGTCCGAACGTTGTAATCGTACTTTACTAGATATGGTGCGATCTATGATGTCTCTTACGATTTACCGCTACCGTTTTGGGGTTATGCTTTAGAGACGGCCACATTCACGTTAAATAGGGCACCATCAAAATCCGTTGAGACGACGCCTTATGAACTATGGTTTGGCAAGAAACCAAAGTTGTCGTTTCTTAAAGTTTGGGGTTGCGATGCTTATGTGAAGAAACTTCAACCAGATAAGCTCGAACCCAAATCGGAGAAATGTGTCTTCATAGGATACCCAGAAGAGACTATTAGGTACACCTTCTATCACAGATCTGAGGGCAAGATTTTTGTTGCTAAATTCGGATCCTTTCTAGAGAAGGAGTTTCTCTCGCAAGAAGTGAGTGGGAGGAAAGTAGAACTTGATGATGTAACTGTACCTGCTCCCTTATTGGAAAGTAGTTCATCACAAGAACTGGTTCCTGTGACAACTACACCAATCAGTGAGGAAGCTAATGATATTGATCATGAAACTTCAGATCAAGTTACTACCAAACCTCGTAGGTCTACCAGAGTAAGATCCGCACCAGAGTGGTACTGTAATCCTATTCTGGAAGTCATGTTACTTGACCATGGAGAACCTACGAACTATGAGGAAGCGATGATGATCCCAGATTCCGCAAAATGGCTTGAGGCCATGAAATCTAAGATAGGATCCATGTATGAGAACAAAGTATGGACTTTGGTTGACTTGCCCGATGATCGGCAAGCCATCAAAAATAAATGGATCTTCAAGAAGAAGACTGAGCTGATGGTAATGTAACTATCTACAAAGCTCGACTTGTTGTGAAAGGTTTTCGACAAGTTCAAGGGGTTGACTACGATGAGACTTTCTCACCCGTAGCGATGCTTAAGTCTGTCCGAATCATGTTAGCAATTACCGCACTTTATGATTATGAAATTTGGCAAATGGATGTCAAAACTACATTCATGAATGGATTTCTGGAAGAAGAGTTGTATATGATGCAGCCGGAAGGTTTTGTCAATCCAAAAGGTGCTAACAAAGTGTGCAAGCTCCAGCGATCCATTTATGGACTGGTGCAAGCATCTCGGAGTTGGAATAAACGCTTTGATAGTGTGATCAAAGCATATGGTTTTATACAGACTTTTGGAGAAGCCTGTATTTACAAGAAAGTGAGTGGGAGCTCTGTAGCATTTCTAATATTATATGTAGATGACACATTATTAATTGGAAATGATATAGAATTTCTTGATAGCATAAAGGGATACTTGAATAAAAGTTTTTCAATGAAAGACCTCGATGAAGCTGCTTACATATTGGGCATCAAGATCTATAGAGATAGATCAAGACGCTTAATTGGACTTTCACAAAGCACATACCTTGATAAAGTTTTGAAAAACTTCAAAATGGATCAGGCAAAGAAAAGGTTCTTACCTGTATTACAAGGTGTGAAGTTGAGTCAGACTCAATGCCCGACCAGAGCAGAAGATAGAGAGAAAATGAAAGATGTTCCCTATGCTTCAGCCATAGGCTCTATCATGTATGCAATACTGTGTACCAGACCTGATGTATGCTTAGCAATAAGCTTGGCAGGGAGGTACCAAAGTAATCCAGGAGTGGATCACTGGACAGCGGTCAAGAATATCCTGAAATACCTGAAAAGGACTAAGGATATGTTTCTCGTTTATGGAGGTGACAAAGAGCTAGTCGTAAATGATTACGTCGATGCAAGCTTTGACACTGATCCGGACGATTCTAAATCGCAAACCGGATACGTGTTTATATTGAACGGTGGAGCTGTCAGTTGGTGCAGTTCTAAACAAAGCGTCGTGGCGGGATCTACATGCGAAGCGGAGTACATAGCTGCTTCGGAAGCAGCAAATGAAGGAGTCTGTATGAAAGAGTTCATTTCCGATCTAGGTGTCATACCTAGTGCATCGGGACCAATAAAGATCTTCTGTGACAATACTGGTGCAATTGCCTTGGCAAAGGAATCCATATTTCACAAGAGGACCAAGAACATCAAGAGACGCTTCAATTCCATCCGGGACCAAGTCCAGGCGGTAGACATAGAGATTTGCAAGATACATACAGATCTGAATGTTGCAGACCCGTTGACTAAGCCTCGTCCACGAGCAAAACATGATCAGCACCAAGACTCCATGGGTGTTAGAATCATTACACAGATTATTGACTCTAGTGCAAGTGGGAGACTGAAGGAAATATGCCCTAGAGGCAATAATAAAGTTATTATTTATTTCCTCATATCATGATAAATGTTTATTATTCATGCTATAATTGTATTAACCGGAAACATGATACATGTGTGAATACATAGACAAACTTAATGTCACTAGTATGCCTCTACTTGACTAGCTCATTAATCAAAGATGGTTATGTTTCCTAACCATAGACATGTGGTGTCATTTGATTAATGGGATCACATCATTAGGAGAATGATGTGATTGACTTGACCCATTCCGTTAGCTTAGCACTTGATCGTTTAGTATGTTGCTAATGCTTTCTTCATGACTTATACAAGTTCCTATAACTACGAGATTGTGCAACTCCCGTTTATTGGAGGAACACTTTGTGTGCTACCAAACGTCACAATGTAACTGGGTGATTATAAAGGAGCTCTACAGGTGTCTCCAAAGGTACATGTTGAGTTGGCGTATTTCGAGATTAGGTTTTGTCACTCCGATCGTCAGAGAGGTATCTCTGGGCCCTCTCGGTAATGCACATCACTATAAGCCTTGCAAGCAATGTAGCTAATGAGTTAGTTACGGAATGATGCATTACGTAACGAGTAAGAGACTTGCCGGTAACGAGATTGAGCTAGGTATTGGATACCGACGATCAAATCTCGGGCAAGTAACATACCGATGACAAAGGGAACAATGTATGTTGTTATGCGGTTTCACCGATAAAGATCTTCGTAGAATATGTAGGAGCCAATATGAGCATCCAGGTTCCGCTATTGGTTATTGACCGGAAACAGTTCTAGGCCATGTCTACATAGTTCTCGAACCCGTAGGGTCCGCACGCTTAAGGTTTCGATGACAGTTATATTATGAGTTTATGAGTTTTGATGTACTGAAGTTTGTTCGGAGTCCCGGATGAGATTACGGACATGACGAGGAGTCTCGAAATGGTCGAGACATGAAGATTGATATATTGGAAGCCTATATTTGGATATCGGAAGTGTTCTGGGTGAAATCGGGATTTTACCGGAGTACCGGGAGGTTACCGGAACCCCCCGGGGGCTTAATGGGCCTACATGGGCCCTAGTGGAGAGGAGGAGAGGAGACAAGGGCTAGGCCGCGCGCCCCTCCCCCCTAGTCCGAATAGGACAATGAGAGGGGGGCGGCGCCCCCCTTTCCTTCCTCTCTCCCTCCTCCTTCCCCCCTTCTCCTACTCCAACTAGGAAAGAAGGGAGTCCTACTCCCGCTGGGAGTAGGACTCCCCCTTGGCGCGCCCTCCTTGGCCGGCCGCCCCCTCCCCCTTGGCTCCTTTATATACGGGGGCAGGGGGGCACCTCTAGACACAACAATTGATCTCTTGATCTCTTAGCCGTGTGCGGTGCCCCCCTCCACCATAGTCCTCGATAATATTGTAGCGGTGCTTAGGCGAAGCCCTGCGTCGGTAGAACATCAAGATCATCACCACGCCGTCGTGCTGAAGGAACTCTTCCCTGATATTCTGTTGGATCAGAGTCCGGGGATCATCATCGAGCTGAACGTGTGCTAGAACTCAGAGGTGCCGTAGTTTTGGTGCTTGATCGGTCGGGCCGTGAAGACATACGACTACATCAACCGCGTTGTTCTAGCGCTTCTGCTTTCGGTCTACGAGGGTACGTGGACAACACTCTCCCCTCTCGTTGCTATGCATCACCATGATCTTGCGTGTGCGTAGGAAATTTTTTGAATTTACTACGTTCCCCAACAATAAAAGCCCATTAGAAACATAGGGAGGGAAGACAGGCAGGCATTAGTAAGGGCAACCTTGCCCGCCTGGGAATTATAGCGACCTCTCAACGGCAAAACCCTGTTCCCTACTTTGGTCACTGTCGGGGCAAAGTCTTTAGCCAATAGCTTAAGAGGGGAGATTGGGAGGCCCAGATATTTGAAAGGGAATGACCCGAGAGAACAGTTCAGAAGATGCGCCACTCTATGAGCTTCAGAGTCAGTCACCCCAGTCACAATAACTTCGCTCTTCGAAAAGTTGATTTTAAGACCCGACAGCGCTTCAAAGCATAGAAGAAGGAATTTCAGATGCGTGAGACTAGCCTCATTAAGTTCAACCATAATAATGGTGTCATCCGTGTATTGAAGATGAGTGATTCCATTGGGAATTAGGTGAGAACTGACAGGCGTAATGTGTCCAGCAAGAGCTGCCCGAGATAGGATATGAGAGAGAGAGCATCTGCTACTAAATTAAAGAGAAGGGGAGAAGCCGGGTCTCCTTGCCTAAGGCCCCTGCCATTGGCAAAGAAATTACTTATCTTCCCATTGACCGACACAGCCGTATGACCTCCCGAGACTAGCTGCATAAGACGATGAACCACCGCTCCCTCAAAACCTTTAGCAAGAAGGACTTGGCGAAGGAAATTCCAGCTCACCGAGTCGTGAGCCTTCTCGAAGTCGAGTTTGAGAACCACCGCCTTAGTACCCTTGATTCGCAAGTCATGGACAATCTCATGCAAGCATATTACACCATCTAGAATAAATCTACCCTTTAGGAACGCAGATTGGAAAGGACTAATGACACGATGGGCGATCGGAGAGAGCCTAGTAGCCAAACCCTTAGTCGGGAGCTTCGCAAAATTATTGATTAAGGCAATTGGCCTAAATTGGGAAATCAGGTCAGCCCCTTTGACTTTAGGAATGAGAGTGAGCACCGCGTAATTCAATCTAGAGATGTCAACATTTCCCAGCCAAAAACCTTGGATAATCGCCTGTATGAGGCCCTTTAACTGAGGCCAGAACTGCCTAAAGAAAGGAATGGAGAAGCCATCAGGCCTCGAAGCCGCATTAGAGTTGGCAGAGCGGATTGTTTCAAAGATCTCATCTTTAGAGAGAGGGATCATCAATCCCTCGTTCTCATCGCTCGAAATCTGCTCGAGGGGGGACCAAAAAGTAGAAGCCAACCTAAAACCCACCTCAGGTTTAGCGGATAGAAGAGTAGAGAAGAAGTTGACCACATGTTGCATAATCGCAGACTGATCAGAAACCCTGACACCATTGATAAGGAGGCTATCAATGAGACATCGCCGACGCCTACCATTCGCAATAGCAAAGAAATAGGACGTGGGCGAGTCACCCTTTAAAGTCCAATTAATAGTGACTCTTTGCTTCCAATAAACTTCCTCCTGATGATGGATAGCCAAAAGGGCCTCTTCTAAGCCGTACCGAATCTGCCACTCGGTGGGGGAGAGGCCCATGCCGTCCGCACGAGCATCAAGCGTGCCTATTTGAGCAGCCAGCCTAGCTTTGTCACGCCTTGACTCGGCAGAGTGATTTTTAGACCAACCACAAAGGAATCTATGAAGAAAGTAGGAACACTGATGCCAATCGTCCATCGGACCAAATTATCGACGGTTAGAAGATAGGAAAGTCGAAATCTTTTGCGCAATCAAGTTAGCAAAAACCCTCAACCAAGAGCCAGGAAGCATTGAACTGAAACCTTGGAAAGGAAACCGAACGAGTACCATCATCAAGAATCAAGGGGGAATGGTCAGAGCCCACTATGGCCAGGGCTTTGAGAATAGCACGGGGGAACAACGAGTCCCATCTAGAACAAAAGAAAACCCGATCGAGGACAAATAGAATGGGAGAGGATTGGCGATTCGTCCAGGTGTAACGGGCCCCAACCCTAGGGATTTCACGTATTGCCGTGTCTCTAGTGAAAGCATTAAACGCGCCGGCCAATGACCATGAGAAGTTAGAAGAACTCTTATCCGAAGGATAGCGCATCAGGTTAAAATCTCCCCCAATAAGTAGCGGCAGCTCACAAGATTCTATTTTATTTCGAAGTTCATCCAGAAAAATATAAGACATAGAATGGTCAACCGGACCATATACCACCATGATTTCTAGTAAAGAGTTAAGGGTACGATGAGACACCACCGTGCTAGCCCAGAAAATCCCATGATCAAAAGCAACAAAATCAAACAAGTCTCTCTTTGTGCCAAGGAGGATACCACCCGAATGTCCAACAGAAGCCACAAAATTCCAATCAAATCTATCAATCCCAGAGATGGCGGAGAGCTCATTAGCGGAGAAGGAAGGTTTGAGAGTCTCAACAAGACCAATGATATCAATATTTTCAGACCGGACTAAGTCTTTGAGCTGGTCCCTGCGCCCCCTAGCGCCGATACCCTAATATTCCAGAATAATGCCTTCATCTAAAAGAAAGGTTTTTAATGCGAAGGCTCGACCTGCTAGGAGCCATGCATGATTTAGCTCGTTTACCAGCCCCATGCTTAGACACAGCCGAGGGAACCTGACTCCTATCAGTTCCCTCCACACCCCCACCGGCCACAACCAGTGGGGCAGTAGATCCTAGCCCAGCCTCCTTGGCTTTAGCGATGTCAGCCTTAGCTATTTCGTTTGCCCTAATAATACCAAGCAAGGAGGAAGGAGTACCAAAACTAGCATCACGGGAAATACCAACATCTTCTAAAATACGAAGCAAATGATCATCGGATTGAGACTGAAGCACTAAACGAACTGGAGAATGAACAGAGGGGTTGGGAGAGGGGGGGCGTGGGCACGAACCTGAAGAAGGCAGATCCCTAGCCGCAGCACATCGAGCGGCCTGATCAGCAACACGCTCGCCACTGTTGGAGATGCGGCCGCTCTTGTGGGCTGTGGAGGCCGGCGAGCGCAACGGCGCAGGGCAAGCACGACAGGGAGACGCCGTAGCAGAAGATGGGCCGGAGGCCGTACCCAAATCAGCATCCAGCCTACGACAGAGACCAGCCGCAGACTGCCTTGAATCACCTAACGCCCTGCTGCGAGTGGAGTACTTCTTGACCGACGACTTCTTCTTCTTCTTCGAGGCCAAGGGACCGGCCGGGGGCAAATCTTCGATACCCGAGAGGGAAGGAGAGGCAGGGCGAGATGGTAGGTTAGAGCACACCGCCGAAAACGGTGTTCCCTTCACCCCACCAGAAGCCGAAGCCCCTCCAACAGAGTCTGGCAGCGAATCTTTGCCCCCCCCCCCCAGCCGGAGCATTCTCCTTCAGCATATGCTGATCTTCTGGAGAGAGCCCGTCCCACTCCGACTGGGTAAAGCGATGATCATTGCCGTGCATAGAATCCTCCGGTAAGTCGTCATCGTCCTTGCTCTTGTCATCATTGCCGGAAGTAGGTGGCGGGGGAGGAGGCGGAGGCGACACCAGACCCGAGTCTCCCTCCACCCGAACCCTGAGCCAGAAGCCTCCAGCCGAGGGGAAGACATCAATGGAGCCACGGATACAAAGAGGATCCACACACCACACCCGCAGACGGACCGGGCCGAGAATAGCCAAGGAATCTTGGTCAACCTCAATGGGTTTGCCGATAAGCACCCCGAAAGCCATCAGAAAAGCCATGGAATGAAGAATAGGAGGGACATCATCAACTAAAACCCACACTCTAGACAGGGAGGAGATTGCTTTGGAGCCATTAGACACAGCCTTGACCGAAACTACCAGTTGATTGAGAGGTAGCGTAAAGCTAGTGCAGGAGGATATCATCCGAAGGCTTTCCTTGGAGGGGAATGTCGCAGCAAA
>NC_041389.1:156889382-156962021 GCF_002162155.2 Triticum dicoccoides
CAAAGCCGGAGCTCATCGAGAAGGATATGAGGGGTGATGCGCTTGGACTGGACAGAAATAATACCGGAGTTGGAGAGCGCTGGGATAGGAGCAACAGCAGGGACCTCATGATCTAAGGCAAAAAAGGAGCAGCCAGGGAGACCAAGACCATATTGGACAAAGGCAGGTGGTTTGGATTGGTTCTGACAATCAACAGTGAGGTGACCATCTTCTCTACAGATGAGGCAGAAGGGGGAGTTTTGGAAGCGAGATTGAAAGTGACCAGGACGG
Organism: Triticum dicoccoides; assembly: GCF_002162155.2. Lineage (NCBI taxonomy): Eukaryota > Viridiplantae > Streptophyta > Magnoliopsida > Poales > Poaceae > Triticum > Triticum dicoccoides. The sequence goes on from NC_041389.1 coordinate 156,889,653, forward strand.
TGACACGCGAAGCAGGTGAGAGTAGGGTTGGCGACCTAGGACTAAGGAGGAGCGCAGACAGATCCAAGAGGGGGAGGGGGAAGAATGCCATCACCAGCCGAGCCGAACCCAGATCCGGCGCCCCACCCAGCAGCAGCCCCAACGGGACGGCGGACCGGCGCCCCCGACGCACTCCGCGGGGCAAAGCGCGACGGACCCCCACCTAGAATCCCTGAACCTCTGATTCGCTATAACTCTGAAACCTTTCACTCGTAGCCAGTGCCATCACTCCTCGGCACTACTGCTTGAATATGGTGTTGTACTACTTATGTCATAGTCTGCAACGATAACATATTGCTCTCATGTCTTTAGTTTGATCTGTATTAATTCAAAAGATTAATCACATATTGTTGGTTGTTAGCCACGTGAAAGTTAATGGGAGAATAAAGATCCATGCGTAGTATTTTTTTCCTTTCACAAATTAGTAGATGTTAATGAACGTCCATGGCCACAGCCTACAGAAGCTCGGCAACCAACCGCGTTCCGTGTTCGTGCGCGGTTAAACGCGGCTCTGGTGACGGTGGTGTCCGAGTTGGTGGAGGTCGTCCTCTGCTACTCGACCGGCTCTCTACGTATCCCCCGTCATTTATTCTTCTTTGATATCCTCGCCGTGAGCATGTCTTCGTTTGAAACCTTGCGGGGATAAGGTACCTCATCATTGTTGACGCGGCGCTCGTCCTACACACACCCGACATTGCCACGGAGGAGGCTATGCGGAGGAAAGTCAACAAGCAGCAGCATAGGGGGAGTGGACCACGCTGAACAACCTGAGTTCATCGCCCTGTAGGTTACACTTGAAGCGGGCTGCTCTTCCTCCATGCATAGGTGCCGCATCGTACTCACTCCACTTGTGTGTTTTAACGAAGAACAGCTCATGCAGATATGTGGTCTCGTCTCTTGAGCCTCGTACTCGGGAGTGGAGCAAGATGTACTTAGGTCCAAGAGAATTTACCTTGATGTTGATTTAAGTTTTTCTTCATGACCAACATCTCACATTTGAATGTTTTGCAATATATAGATTCAGTGTTGGTTCATCAATAAATTGAACTATACAGCTGGCTCTGTTGAATACTAGCATCTGTACACTTTTCTTGTGGTGTATGTGTTTTTCAAATAATTGAGCAATGCTAATTGTATGGTGGTGAATATTTTTCTACAGTTCAAAGAGTGGAAAGTAATGCTTTCAGATCAAATATATAACTTTGCTTGACACAAGCAACTTTTACGGTTTCAAATGGGACTGTTATATATTGAGCCTTGCACATCCGTTTAAACAATGGAGGGCTCAGGTTATCTTTTAGTCAGGTAAATTGATGATATGTGCCAAATTATACATAGTATGATTGGTACTTCCTCCGTTCCTAAATATAAGTCTTTTTATAGATTCCAATAAAGGACTACACACAGAGCAAAATGAGTGAATTTACATTCTAAAATATACTCCCTCCTTCCCAAAATATAAGGCGCGATTGACTTTTTACGGTCTTTGATGCACAACTTTGACCACTAATATATATCAAAGTATATGGATTGAACATGTATAAATGACATTGCTGTATTTGTCTTGCAAAGCAATTTTATTTCATATGTATGTATAATAATTTTATAGACATATAATACATAAAAAATATAGTCAAAGTTGTGCAACGAAGATCAGAAAAGTCAAACCGTGCCTTATATTTTGGGAAGGAGGGAGTATCTATATACATATGTATATAGTTTGTATTGAAATTTCTAAAAAGACTTATATTTAGAAACGGAGGGAGTACTTTTTTCTTGACGTATATTATTAATAAGCTCTCATAAATATGATTTATCAATTTGTAGTAATACATCACATGCAAGATTACTCGTGCCCGGTGTGTTATAATTAACTGCAATTTAAAGTATTTTGTCTGCTATGTTATGGATATGGCAGGTTATGCTATACAATATGTTTTATGAAGGTTGGGCACAAAGTAAGAAAATACTACTTTCATTATAAAATTTAGAGACATTATAACTATGCACTATAGGAGCTCTGACACACTCTTCATGTTTCGCACCATCCGATTTTGTCCTCTTGATGTTTCTGGCCATCACTTCAATCCTGACTGAGCCACGAACTGAACTAGGAGTGCTACGGGCTGCTGCTCCGGTAGAAAAATTGCTGGGTTGTGACTGATCTAGCAATTTTTCAGTCGTCGAGATCAATTGCTTACAGCATTAGCATATCATGATCTAAAGAAGAGTGTCTTTGTAGATTTGTTTAGCTAACACTGGATGCTCTTTGGAGGATAGGACCAAGTCGCCCATTGATGCTTCATTTCGAGAAGTCAATGTACAACTTCCCACGGTGATCTTGATAGATGATGTAATTGAAAATATGTCCTCTTTATCTTCAGAGGAGGTTCATTTCTCTTTGATATGAGAAATTCATTGGTTTATACCTAGGTGCAAAGTACGGGATGTAAGGTTATACATGCAACTATCTACCACGCCTATAAAAGGAAGAGAGGGCGGAGAACCAAACAATCAGATCCATCCATCAACAAAATCTAATGACCCTTAATTCTCTGATGTTTGACGCAACAAACACGCCAATCAAGCCACTAATCCTCCATCGCTATAAACACGAAAACAAACCGCTCTACAGAACGCACACGCCCGAATGACCTTTCCCACTCTTCTCCTCCCAACGGCCGAGCGTTCACGGAGCATGGGCGGTCCGCCCCCGCCTCCCGCGTGTCCCCTGGCCGTTGGTCCGCGGCCACCCCGGCCTGCCCCGCGCGCTGCCCCCTGCCGCCAGCCGCCGGTCCGCCGCCGCCTTGGCCGGCCCCACGCCGTCCCCCGCCGCCCAGCTTGGCCTCCGTCGCCGCAACCGCCAGACTTCTTCTGCTTCCGCGTGGACAAACGCGGGCGTGAGCCGACCAAGCGACCCTCCCCTCCGCCCACCGGTCCGCCGCCCCGGCCCTCGCCGCAACCGCCGGTCTTCTTCTGCTTCCCCGCGGACAAACGTGGGCGTGAGCAGAGCAGGCCCCTGCTGGTCTTCTTCTGCTGCCCCAAGAACGCGGGAGCGCCCCCCTGCCGCCGCTGCCCACTGCCCGCCGGTCAGCCTCTGCTGCCACACGGAAGGACGTCAGCGCGGTGTGGCGGCGCTGCCCTCCTCTGCTGCCCAACGCTGCCCGACGGACGGCCACGACCTTATCTGACTATGGAGAAACCAGTAAGTTTCCATTCGATTGATTGAAGTGTAGATTGATACAAAACTATACTGAATAGTGAGGTACCCAGCATATGGTCCATTTTATGTTCCATACTCAAGAGAATTTGATCGTTTTAGCGCATCATTATCTACATACACCACAATGGAGGATGTTACAAAGTCTATCCTATACTTATGATTCAGTTTATGTTCCATACACAAGAGAATTTGATGCTTGTGCTTATTTACTTTCTTTGGTCGTTTTACTGCATCATGATCTGCATACGTCGCAGTGGAGGATGTTACAAAGTCTACACTGTACTTTTTCCAACGACCAAATGTGAACTGATTCTCATTCTTTTATATACATGATCCTTCCACACAACTAACATTGCCGCGGTTAAACAACGTTATTCTGGAAGGGTTAGACTCTGATTATATCATTAGAAGGTGAATTATCATGATCCAAATCAATGCCAAGCTCAGCACTAGATGGGTTACAGTCTGATTATTGAGTATTTAATCTCTTCATATGATAATTGTATTGTGTAACTCAAATTACCTTTTCAGTGCTCCCACAAATCTATTCTACCACGACTCACTCTCAATTGGCATCAAAATTACTACGCAATAGCTCCTAAACTTCCTGTACATGATTTCAATCATCCACTAATATACGAAATTCAGGCAATCTCAATACTAATATTTTATATCTTCTTTTTTTGCCTCCTCCCTATCAACTCATACTTTATTTCTACATGTTCAGAACGTTCATCAGCAATTGCTGCATCTAAGGTCCTTTCAGTCACATTTTTAGATTTACTTCATCACTTGAGAGTTTGTACTTTGTGGTCGTTGGTGGAAAGGTCGAGCAAGAGGTCTCTCTCAAGCTGTTGGAGAACGAGTCTGCAGAGACAACGTTGAATTTTATCAAGGCGGCTTCATTTTGTTTTGAACTATCCAAGAGAGACAAGGTTGCTTCATTTGCAAGCTCAAAACATGATTGTATTCTGCTTGTCTACCCAGTTCACTGAAAATATGAACCAATGCAATTGGTTGTTGGTGTTTGATCCCATTAGTAGTATGATCAAATTTGTTTCGAGACATGCAATCCCCAAATGCTCCACTCCCCACAATCTGATGAATGGGAGAGGAAGCTGAGGCTATGGTCGCGCCGTTGTAGACAAACAGTTTAACACTGAGGTAATGTGATAAAAATAATCGTTTTTTCTCTCTCGTACGTTTCGATTTATGTATGCCTGCTACGTACAATTCATGTACTCCCTCCGTTCCAAAATAAATGACTCAACTTTATACTAGCTTTAGTATAAAGTTAGTACAAAATTGAGTCATTTATTTTGGGACGGAGGGAGTACTGTTCTGTCCTTGCACTGGTTTCTTCTACTCCCTCCGTAAATTAATATAAGAGCATTTAGATCACTAATTTAGTAATCTAAACGCTCTTATATTAGATACAGAGGGAGTAATATTTTTTGTTGTATATTACTACGTTCAGTTGGTGTGAAATCCCCCAATTTTTGGTTAATCTAGGAAGTAAAAATAAGTTCAGCTTGTAGACTGTTTAAACCACTTTTAACTGAACTTGTACAAGCATCAAATCTAGGATATTTCAAGTCTCTTCACAAAAAATATATTACATAGCAATAATTTCATCTTATTGTTGTACCAATCCGATTATGAGGTGTATTCGTGGTGCTTTGAAGTGTAAAAATTGCAGTACTTTTCCTTCCTCTTTTTTTGTATTATTTTAGCTCAAGCTTACACTTTCTGATTGGACACTAAATAACATTCTTCTGTTTTTTTGTTGCAACGAGAGAACAATAATGAGATGCGCTGCCACATGGAGAACTTGGACCAATTGATAAGACACCAAATCTTGGGCACTAAATTATGTGTAAGTAGTTGATCTGCATCTGAAATCTCTTTTATAATAGTTGCGTATATTATAGTTAATTTCACCGATATCTGTGTATCTTTTATTTGGTTATTTGGCCTGAACCTACAATTCAAGGTTAGTAATTATTTGGTCCGAGCCTACTATTCCTTTCCATGTCTTGTATAATTCTCTTTTTTGACATGAAGAGTTCCCGGAGGTTGGATGGCAATTTGAAAATTCCAGTGTATGCTTCAAGATGTATGCATATAATTTTGGAGTCTATTCATGTTGGTTCAGCATGTTTCTACTACACTCCACATCTCACAGTATTTAGAGCAGAGGGCCTTCAATAGTGAATACTGCATAAAATGGTATTGTTCCGTGGGATGCAGAATTTGTTGTTTCATTCATCCGTTATCCTTGGTGTTGTTTTACATAGCTTATACTCATTTGCTATGTTTCAGCGGCAGGGTATACAACATAGAAAAACTTGACTAAGCTTTTCTGAAATTCTGGTTCCATTGGGTGATTTCTGTTTTCTTAATAAATTGGTGGGAGTGTGAGATAACTATTAAGCCAATTAGTTGCTGTGTACATTTAACAAGCGGGCAGTTGGGAGGTGATAATTATTTTTGTGTACACATAGTTTAGTCAGGGCATGCCCATGAACTGTTGCTTGCATATTGTATCATGTGAACGTAAGTGATTAAATCTTCCTTGGCTGAAATGTCATACCCGGTTTTGTGAAGTTTATATAAGCTTGCATTTTTTTGTTGCTTTGACCATTTTCTTTTTTTCCTTTGATAGCTAAGATGCACATGTAAAACCACATAATTGGATCCTTCGGAGCCTGGTAGATTCAGTACCAATTGTCGACTTAGCACTTACCACGTGCTGCATAATTGTTTCAGATTAGCATCCTTGTACAACAGCAAATCAACTAGGAGCCTCTCCTGAGAAGCAAAGATGTGGATTATCCACCTCGAAGGTTATAGTTGCTAAAGAAGCTAGAGGAGATTTAGAATATTTTATCTCACAACTTTCACTTCATCAGCCCAATAATGAAAGCAGAAGTATGCATTAAATATACAAAGGTCTCCACAAGGTTTGCATAAGACGGTAATGTCCCATCTTTAAATCCTCCGACATTGTGCTAGAAACTAATTTTATTACTGACTGGACATATATGCTATGCATGTTTAGTACCTTGACTCTTTATATAGACAAAGCTCTGAGGGATGAAGCGTTTGGGAGCCCGGGTGAAGAATGCTTCTGAGGCGGAGAAAGAGAAGTGATGAGAATACTTCCAAACCGCTCTGAATTTTTATTTTGGCAAACTCGGACTCCTTGTTTGATAAAATACATCTGAAGAGCATTTTTGCGCACTGTTCAAATAAACTCTTCATTTTTGTGACTCTGTCAAACAATGCATTTCAAATAATTAGGTTATTGTCCTGGGGATATTTCGACAAATGTTGTACTTATCATCCTAGATACTCCCTATTCATTACCTATATCACATTCCCATTTTATTTCTTTCGGGAATAGCACATATTGTATTTCCATTTTTAGTTTCTTTAGTTGTTTGAATTAAAAAAAGGTGTAGACAAACAAAAGCTATGGAAAAGGATACAAATTAAATAGAGGTGAAATTTGAAAAATTGATTGAATTGGCAGGACGTGCGTTGCACGTGCACGCTTACTAGTATACACAAGTGGCTTTCATTATTATTTTGGTCATGTAGCATGTCAGTATATTATTTTTATTCATTTGGAACATTTTAGTATCTGCAGTGTCGCACAAAATTGAATCAACATTATGAATTGACAAAAAGGCGAGCTTAAGGGAGCAAAAAGAACTAAAACAAATAGGACAACTCAGGATAATAATTTACCTAAGATGTGACCTTCACTAACTCAATTCGAAGGAGCCAAGAAGCTGCACCCATTTATTATGGCTTCACGGACTTTCGAGCTTCTGTAAAGCGAGCACTGTCAATCCTTGCTGTTTTGTTGGGATCATCCTACCATGAGCTCGCCTTGATTGATTTTAGTAGGTCGGTGCAACACTGGTTCAAAGACAAAAATATTAAGCTTTTGGGGACTTGGATGTTGGAGAGGCGACTAGGCTGGTCTTTTCTTTTATAACTCAAGACCTTACAACGGTAGGTGATTGGAAAAAAACTTATATGTTTCACACAATAAAGAAAATATCGTAGTAAGAAGTCAACATGAAAATTTAGTAAATAATGCCCTTGACTTAGAGATATATAAGAAAAGATTGATGTTGACTATTATAATATGTATCCTCGTAGCAACAGGCAATTAACATAGTGACATGGTCGTCGAGATGCAACATGGGGAGAGGGAGTTCGAGGGAGCATGCACTAGGGCGGCGACACCATTACAATCTTGGAGGGGACGCCTGAGAGCTGAGTAATATTGGTAGCTGGAGGAGGAGCGACAGGTGAGTAATGCTAGCAAGTGGGGGCAAGGAAGGTTGATGGTGCTAGATCGTGTAGGAGGTTACTTGAAATGTCGAGCATCAGTATTTTATTCCAGTACAACAGTTTAACTAAGTCTATCATTCACGTGAGATTATGTGGGATGTGAAATGTCCACTTGTCCCATCAAAAATTATATGAATTGATGTCTGCTAGAACTACGTCGGTATTTTCCCAAAGAGGAAGGGATGATGCAGTATAGCGACGGTAGGTATTTCCCTCAGTGATGAGAATAAGGTTGTTGAACCAGTAGGAGAACCTCCTCACACCACGTAAACAACACCTGCACACAAATAATAAATACTCGCAATCCGACGTGTTAAAGGGGTTGTCTATCCCTTTCGGGTACGACGTCTCAAGATAGGCAAATAACGTGAGGTAAAAGTGGTAAATAGGATAAATAGATCGCGGAACAAATAAATTGCAGCAAGGTATTTTTGTATTTTTGGTTTAATAGATCTGAAAATAAATGCAAAGAAAAATAGATCGCAAAGGCAAATATGACGAAAAGAGACCGGGGGTGTAGGTTTCACTAGTTTTTGTAATGCTTTAGTGAATGATATAACTTTGCCAAATTAATAAAGTAAGTCATGACCACATTCTTTAAAAAAACCGTGCCAGTTTACGCAACATTGCATTATTGGTGGGATTATGTAGAGTCATTCAAGACATTCTTTTTTATGCACTAATTACAAGGTTTGGATTGGATGCAGATTGAGAGGGTGCACGCTAAATATTTGATGGAAGCAGTAGAATGTTTATGTCTTTCTTTAGAACGCACGACGCATGTATATATTGGCTAGTTAACATGTATGTGAGTTTAGGATAGACGTACTATATGAAGGTTTGATGGCATATTACCCACTTACATCATTAATCAAGACACCGTAATACGATTAGAGAAAAACCTAACGAAAACTCCTTACATAGCTCGATCAAACGAAATTTATAATTCTTGTGAGTCGGGCAGGAGAAGGGAAAAAGGACTTGGGGAAATTCGACGAGGCGACGCCTTAGTGGCAACCAAATACGGTGGGCGCATGTCCATGAAAAATCAAGGTCACAAAATACTATATAACTCCTTTAATTTTTGAAAATAAACAATATATTACTCCTAATAATCATAGCGAGGCACCACGATAGATACAATTTAGACCCTCTATCCATTTGCCTTCAGCGAGGCACCACGATAGATACCCTTGTTGTCCACGTTACTTTTTTTAAATTAAGGATAGTTTTCTTTTTGTTGAATATAAGACCATCTATATTAGTGACACCAAGAAATCCAAGATAGAAAAACATTTATCTCGCACCAAAATCTTGCCATCCAGCTAGTAGTAGGAGAATGCTTCAGCAGTCGACATCGCATTTATTGAATCAGCCATGACATGTAGTCGATGGATCAATTGTTGAACTTGATGTTTCAATAATTGGGTATGATAAGTCTGCACACTGCCATTGGTTAGGTGTAGCGACTCAAAGGGGGCAACAAGGTTTGCCGACGACGCGCTACAATGGATGATGTGACAACTGATTCCAAAGATATTGTTTCACATCCAAAAATATTTCAGGTTATTTCGTGCTCTAAACAGAAGGACAAGAACTTGGATCATTGGAATTCGATGCCACAAGTATCAGAAAAATGTATCGTGGAGAAGAGAAATATGGCCGAGGTACAAGACGTCCAAGTGCAGCCAGTCAGTGAACATGTGTTTTATATTGGATCTGTTCTCTTAAAGTTTCCATCGACACTTGAACCAAAGGAAGAGGCGATCAAGCCTAATTTTAGAACGCCCCGTGTAGTTGGTTTTTCGTTGGAAAGAATTCCAATTCAGGCTCTACATGGTAACGTGAGGGTCAAGTTTATATTTTATCCAGTAGTCCTACTTACGTAGACTTTCTTTTGAGTCCTAGGTCCTTACGTGATCAATCTTGCCGGTTTGTTAATTAGGTAAGATTCGTTTAGTTAAACTAGAAAAGAGAGATAGATCGTTCGTATCTTGCATGTTGGGTCGGTTCCATCAGGTGTGTGGCGCCTATAAAAAGGGCAGGCTACGGCCAATGTACGGAGGCTATTTTTTTTAAAGTTTAGACAGAATATTGTATTCATTACGAAGCGGCCCTCTTTGGGTGTCGCTGTTATTTATCTCGCGTGATTTTTCTGTATGGAAGTTGCGCTTGGCTCGAGGTCCGTTCGTCACCGACGGGTTGTGCGCTGGTAACGTCTAGTACGGCGGAAGTTCCTTGTGTGTCGAGGGATTGTCCGTTGGTCATCGTCACCCCTGCTCCAGGTTACGCGTACCGCTCGTGTAATTGGGAGTATTTTTTATCGGTGGATCTTGGAGGTTATTGCATCGTAAAAGATCGGGACAAATCATCGGCACGTCTGAGGTCGTGCTCTCATCAATGGAGGCATGAGAAAGAAAACTTAGCAATTTTTATATAGATGTTTTATAAGAATTTGTATACTTTGGCCAAAAGAGACATGATTGTCGTAAACGTTATCGATCCAGACCGCACATGTTCGACCATAACACTTTTTGTCCGATCATGACTTAGTCTTGTAAAAAGAGAAGGAAAATGGTGATGGTAGCAAAGAAAGGGCTGACTTTCCCACCCACTCAGGTTTAAAGTATGATACTTTCAATTTGGGTTTATTGCATCAGTTATACTCTTGGTGTCTCCCTTATAGTTTTTCTAAAAAAAAAACTGTGGCAAAGAATCCGCTGGCACTGGATAGAGACAGGGAGGCAAAACCTGAACCAAAACACATAAGAAAGCACATAAATCTTTACTCGGCGGACTTTAATCATTTTCATAATACGAGTATAAGATAATAGGCGGGCGCATATGTAGCGTAGGATTATTAGGATTTAAAAGCACGTGGCGACTGCTACTTTTTGTTCATATGATTGGGGCGAAGGCATCACGGCCGAAAAGTCTCTTGTCAAATCAGGCAGCCAGCCACGCACACGATGATGATTGTGAGAGCCGGAGAAAATGGCAACCTTTCTGCAGGGTGCACCGCAGCTGCAGATAATCCATCACAAAAGAAAGAAAAAGGTATCTATCTCATCTCACTCGACAGTGTCATATTTTGGCTCAACGTTTTCAGAACAAAGGCAATACATATCACGCAATAGTTTACATGAAATTGTAAATCCGTGTTTGGAGAGCCTTGTCAAGTAATGGATTCTTATTTCTATGTAGGATAGGAATCATCTTTTACTCCCTTCGTGAAGAAATATAGTGACCTAAATGCTCTTATATTTCTTTACGAAGGGAGTACATTTCATCATGTGAACCGAAGGGGGCTAAAACACCTTGCACGAGGATGCCGTACAAGACCACTCTGACAATGACAGAAAGCAACCTCCTTCTGAACCCCTCAAAAAAAAAAAGCAACCTCGTTCTGAGAGTAATGGACTAACAATCAAAAATTGGCAACAAAAACCATCTGCCTGCTGTTGCCACCAGGCTTTCTAGGGAGTAGTATCTCCAGCTGTCAAAAGTTGCACCTACAAATGCTAACACTAGTAAAAACACAACACGGCCGGGTGTTGCTCAATTTATAGCATCCTGAAAAGATGCACGGAAGGGCAAAAATGAGCAAAACTCCAGGCACACTACAATCTGCTCTAGGTAGGGTTGAATTGCAAGTTTATTTTTCTTCATCTTATAAGCACAATTTACCTCCACACTGGAACACCAAAAGCACCAATAGTCAAGAGGGGTCAATAAACCCCGGAGCGACAGTTTTAGGATACAGTCACCCATGAATTTAGGACTACAAATCAACCAAACACTGACAACTTAGTTGTGCAAAAAGATACAATTCCTCAACGGCTGTGACACCCAAATCCATCTTAACCGGCAGAGACAAATGAACCACACTCTTGGGGCCGATGTCCATGGCTAACAGGGCAGACTACTTGGGGCCAATGTCCTTGAGCGCATTAATCTGCTCCTCTCCCATGGCGGACATGACAGACACCACCAGGTCCTTCCCTTCAGCAAACCCATCCTTGATCTGCACCAATGGACAAATTCAATATCAGAGCTGGCGGGCTATGGAAGAGATAGTTCGCGTGCACAAGTTACTCTAAACAGCACATGTAAAAGATTAGACATTACAGTGGTAACTGCATGGGCTTTTTATTCATAGGGGTGGTTTCAACACACTAAATCTAAGGAAAATTAGAGAAAATAATATTAGGCCCACTGGCCACTGCACAGGTTCCCAAGTTCAAACAAATACAAAGAGTTGATGAACTGTTAAATCAACAAGGAATTCCAACACCAAATTAACAAGAAAAGGAGATACTCTAGTGTACTGAATAGTGCATATCTTGTTAGTTAATCAACACCTTTAATTAAATATTAACAAGGCATCTCAAATCTATTTCAGTTGCAAGAAATGTGCATGGATAGCATGGTACAAACCTGGCCAAGGAGGGTTTCATCAGTCGGGAGCTTGAGGTCATCTTTGGTGTTACCATTATCAGTGAGCAGACTCACCTGAAACAAATGTTAATTTCTCCAGTTAAACACTCGTTTCAACAAAAGATGAAAAATATAAGAGATATTAATGAAAGAATCCAACTTACAAATCCATCCTCAGATATATCAATGAGCTGGTATTCTGTGCGATTCACATGAGGAACCTGTAAAGATATAACATGATCATGTTTTAGTTTCAATAGAAGCCACTTGAACAGGAAGAAGTTCAAGAAATGTGCTGACATCACAGTTGTGAGAAGATGGCACAATATCTTCAAGTTTCTTGCCGGTGAAGATGTCAATAGCAACAAAGTGGCACTTGGCATGACCATGCTTCCCGGTTTTAGATGTTGAAACCTCCACAACCTGCACATTTGTTTCAAAGGCATGTCATTAGAAATATATTAGCCAGAACAACAAAATAGCAAGCAGAGTGAGAATTAACAGATAAATAAGATTTTAATCCTAATAAATATATAAAGACATTAATATCCACAACTTTAGGAATTTATTGATATTTAAAGTGAAAACTACAGATCTGGAATGCATAAAGAACCACGGCTAAACAGGATCAATGCTTCGTTGCTAGCACAGGTGAACTGATTATCCAGTGGTACCGCTGGAGGCAGCAAGAAGTAAATGCAAATGCCAAAAAAAAAGAGGTATAAAACATGCAAAAAAGAAGTAACCCAATCCAGGCTTCACATATTTGGTCATATTTTGGCCACCACTGAAATCCATATTTCTTTTCAGTTCAGCCAAACAACTACTCTTTTCAATTTGAATGAAATCCAACCAAGTTTTGAAAAAAAATCGACATAAGTCGAATATTTCAGTACCCACTGAAATCACCAATATTCAGAAATTTCAGTGAAGATGATAACCCTGAACCAGTTAACCCTCGGCTATGTAACTCGTGCAGTAAAAAGAACAAAGATGTAAGAAAGTTTGCAATCATGACACCAAACAAATAAAATAATACATGGCAGTATGCAGCATTAAGACATAAATTTGCAGATAAGTTAACAACCTTGCTAGGTCAACAAGTGGTACAGCCAACTAAAGTTCATGGACCACTATGCACACACAGCATGGTCAATCAAAGATTACTTACAATATCCAGATAATTAACAATGCTAGTATGATATCAGTGTTACAAAGTCAAAATCCATCAATGCTTAATGTAAAAAAGAAAAACTAAAGCAAACAACTGACATTGAGGGCAAATCAAATCAGTTTAGACCTATTATCCACACCAAACCAACATGCAACAAATCAAAGACTTGCATAATCTTATTGAGAATACAGACTTTTTATTCATGACATTAGTTAATTATATTGCAATCAAATGTTACGAGTCAGTAACCGATCTCTATAATAGCAGATTACGCAATTCAAACAAGAGGAATCTGACAGCGTAGTTTCAAATTAAGAAAGATCATTACTGGACTGGGATTTTCCCTTTTGTTAGAAAAGAATAAATAAATCTTATCTAACTGCCTAAGCAAAGTTAATCAGGCGGTAGATCTACACCAGCCTATACTGCTAATCTGACGACACATTGGCACAGACATGAACTGGAAATTTCAAATGATCGATGCATATGGCATTCCAAATTTAGAAAAAAAAAAGTGCATGGCCAACGTACAATTTACTTGTCCTACAAGGTAGACATTTCACAGAACATCCCGTATCACTGATTAGCACAGCAGACCAGAACCAAGTATACCCCACGATCGTGACGCATATCCACACGTTCCATCCATGACCATCCAGCTCGTAGGAAAATAAAGAGATTGCACGTATACATGCAACGGCAATCTGAGACGCCAGGACGAACACACAGATCTAACAGAAATACAGCGATAGCATCGGGATCTAAGCGGAAGACATCAAGCAAGTGAGCGGCGGACGTTCTAGATACCTTGCAGGGGCGGTTCTTGATGACGATGTAGCCGTTCTTGCGAATGGTGCCGGCCTGCTGCGGGTAGGTCTTGGAAGCGCCGGCGTCTGCCTTCGACTCGAACTGGTGCTCTTCGCTGTCCGACATCTCCTCTCCTCGGATCAGGACCCAAAAATTCTCTACAAATTCCAAGAAATTCAGTCATGAGCAACGAAGGAATGAGTTGGCGCACAAGAGAATAAGAAAAAGAAACTTTGATCTGAGATGATAATGGACGGACGGATCTCGAGGTAGGGTAGGCAAGGACTAGGGTTTGGGACCTCGTGAGGAGTTCGCGGGCGCGACGGTTAGGCGGCGGCTGCGACGGCGAGGGCACAAGGAAAGGCAGCGAACTGGATATATTGGTTTTCGGGATCTTATGCACAACAGCCCTGCAAGTATCAGGGAATTAAGCTTGAATTTTGGGCTTTACATGGCAGAAAATTTAGTACTGCTTACAATTACTCCATCCGTTCCGTGCCGTAATACAAAATGTTATCTCTACTCTTAAAGAAAAGTTGTTAGGATCGTCTCATTCATGTACGTGTTCCATCCCACGATCCCATTAATTTTATTTCACTGATTTTTTGTCTACCCACTTGGTTCCTGTCTCGGTCTCTAGAACCAGTTTGCCTTTGGACCTAGCCCCTGCGTCATGGCCCCCACGTTATCTTCCTAGCCTCGTCAACTCGCTCGCCCTATCCGATTTTCTCTTCCTCTCTCATGCAGAGCGGGAGCGGCTTGGGTTACGCTCCGTCGTTGCCTTCACCTCATCGCACCATCACCTTCAGCCATCGTCGCCTCGCAGCGTCGGCCAGGTCATCATCGGGCGCATCACCTGGAAGTGCGCTGTTGGACACAAGCCCAGTTCGACCATGTTTGTTGTCTGCCTCTGACCTGACACACATGTCCTTGTTGTTCATTTGGTCCGTCTCCGGTATCCCAACCCAACTATGGTAACTAAAGATGCAACCCATCTTCTTCTATGCCACAGACAACCTTCATCCTTCTTTCCAGAGAAGAGGAAGTATGAAGCAATATATTAGTTGATAAGTATTTCCCTCAGTGAGAACCAATGTTATTAAACCAATAAGAGAACCATGCAAATCCTAGTCAAATAGCACATGCACACACAAGAGCAAATACTTGCACCCAACACGGACAAGAGAGTTGTCAATCCCCTTGAACTCGTTACTTGTAATGATTAAATCTGATAGTGGTAGATAACCAACCTGTGGTTGGATGGTTAGAGGGACAGTGGTATCCTGGTATCCTCAGCTCACCAGGGTTCAAGTCCTGGTGCTCGCATTATTTCTCCCGTCAACGACGAGACGCCTATGGTGACTTCATAAATCTCAAGATGATATGTCGGCTCAGTCCAGAATGAGTCGCCATGTGCTTTGTCGGCTCATTATTACATCTTGCAACTCTCCTATTTTTTTATAGTCATAGCTATTCCTTATCTGGTCGGCTCAATATTTTGAGTACCTTGGCGACTTATTAATAATGGAACAAACATGTTGACTCGCCCCACAATCATAGTAACCTCATTATTTTGCTATAGTTCATTATATAAACCAACTAGCGACTTATCGCTTATAAAATGATCCGCCATTCATACTTTGCCCGCCGTTTTAACCCTTTAGGCAACTCATCATGACCAAGACTGACAGGGCCAAAACCGATAAGGCCTGCAACTGGGTCCAATCCCAAGTTTCCCCCTGGTACTTGCTGACCTCGTGGGGCAGGGTCTTCTTGAAGGAAATATGCCCTAGAGGCAATAATAAAGTTGTTATTTATATTTCCTTATATCATGATAAATGTTTATTATTCATGCTAGAATTGTATTAACCGGAAACTTGATACATGTGTGGATACACAGACAAAACAAAGTGTCCCTAGTATGCCTCCACTAGACTAGCTCGTTAATCAAAGATGGTTAAGTTTCCTAAACCATAGATATGTGTTGTCATTTGATGAATGGGATCACATCATTAGAAGACTGATGTGATGGACAAGACCCATCTGTTAGCTTAGCATAGTGATCGTTAAGTTTTATTGCTATTGCTTTCTTCATGACTTATACATATTCCGTTTACTATGAGATTATGCAACTCCCGAATACCGGAGGAACACCTTGTGTGCTATCAAACGTCACAACGCAACTGGGTGATTATAAAGATGCTCTACAGGCGTCTTCGAAGGTGTTTGTTGGGTTGGCATAGATCGAGATTAGGATTTGTCACCCCGGGTATCGGAGAGGTATCTTTGGGCCCTCTCGATAATGCACATCATGATAAGCCTTGCAAGCAATGTGACTAATGAGTTAGTTGCGGGATGATGCATTACGGAACGAGTAAAGAGACTTGCCGGTAACGAGATTGAACTAGGTATGAGGATATCGACGATCGAATCTCGGGCAAGTAACATATCGATGACAAAGGGAATAATGTATGTTGTCATTGCGGGTTGACCGATAAATATCTTCTAGAATATGTAGGAACCAATATGAGCATCCAGCCTCCATTGTTGGTTATTGACCGGAGATGTGTCTCGGTCATGTCTACATAGTTCTCGAACCCGTAGGGTGTTCGGAGACGATTTGTATTATGAGTTATGTGTTTTTGGTGACCAAAGATTGTTCAGAGTCCCGAATGAGATCACGGACATGACGAGGAGTCTCGAAATGGTCGAGAGGTAAAGATTGATATATTGGACGATGGTATTCGGACACCGGAATGGTTTCGGAATGATTCGGGTATTTTTTGGAGTAACGAGGGGTTACCGGAACCCCCCGGGGAAGTAATGGGCCTACATGGGCCATAGGGGAGAGGGAGGGGAGTGATACGTATCCAACGTATCTATAAGTTTTGATTGTTCCATGCTGTTATATTATCATTCCTGGATGTTTTACAATCATTTTATAGTCATTTTATATCATTTTTTGGTACTAACCTATTGACATAGTGCCCAGTGCCAGTTGCTGTTTTCTGCATGTTTTTTACATCGCAGGAAATCATTACCAAACGGAGTCCAAATGCAACGCAACTCTCGGAGGTTTTTTTTGAGCTAGAAGAAAGCCAATGGGCCAAGGAAGCACCTGCGGGGCTGCTCGAGGGGAGCAGCACCCACCAGGGCGCGCCAGGAGGCCCAGGCGCGCCCTGGGGGGTTGTGCCCACCTCAGGTGCCCCCCGAACCACCTCTTTGCTCTATAAATACCCAAATATTCCAGAAACCCTAGGGGAGCCGACGAAATATTGATCCAGCCACCGCAGAGTCCAGAAACACCAGATCCAATCTAGATACCGTCATGGAGGGGTTCACCACTTCCATTGGTGCCTCTCCTATGATGCGTGAGTAATTCTTTGTAGACCTACGGGTCCGTAGTTAGTAGCTAGATGACTTCCTCTCTCTTTCTCTCTTTCTCTCTCTCTCTCTCTCTCTCTCTCTCTCTCTCTTGTTTATCAATACAATGGTCTCTTGGAGATCCATATGATGTAAGTCTTTTGGTGGTGTGTTTGTTGGGATTCGATGAACTTTGAGTTTATGATCAGATCTATGTTTTTATCCATGAAAGTTATTTGAGTCTTCTTTGATCTCTTATATGCGTGATTGCTTATAGCCTCGTATTTCTTCTATGATATTTGGGTTTTGTTTAGCCAACTTGATATATTTATCTTGTAACGGGAAGAGGTGCTTTGTAGTGGGTTCGATCTTACGGTGCTTGATCCCAGTGACAGAAAGGGAACCAACATGTATGTATCATTGCTACTAAGGATAACAAGATGATATCTATGTTGGGGAACATAGTAATTTCAAAAAATTTCCTACGCACACGCAAGATCATGGTGACGCATAGCAACGAGAGGGGGAGTGTATCTTCATACCCTTGAAGATCGCTAAGCGAAAGCGTTTATCAACGCGGTTGATGTAGTCGTACGTCTTCACGATCCGACCGATCCAAGTACTGAACGCACGTCACCTCCGAGTTCTGCACACGTTCAGCTCGATGACGTCCTCGCCTTCTCGATCCAGCAAGACGGGCAAAGTAGTAGATGAGTTCCGGCAGCACGACGACGTGGTGACGGTGTTGGTGAAGAACAATCTCCGCAGGGCTTCGCCTAAGCACTATGGAAACTATGACGGAGGATAAACTAGAGGGGACGGGGTTGCCGACACACGGCTTGGTGTTTCTTGATCTGTCTTTGGTGCTAACCCCGCCCCTCTATTTATATGTTGAGCCCTGGGGTCGAAACTTGGAGCAAAAGCCTCCTCAAAGTCGGTTTTGCCTCCCACTCGGACTCCAGGACCAAACGCCACAATCCTTGGCGTCTGGCCCAGACGCCATGGGCCTCGGCGTCTGGCCCAGGGCCAGACGCCAGGGTCTCCGGCGCTTGGCCCCGTGGCCTCCGAAAACTCCTTTTGTACCGACTTATAGCCCCGTGGGCCTGACCCCTTGGCCTAAACATATCATCCAATATATGAATCTTTACCTCCGGACCATTCCGGAGCTCCTCGTCATGTCCGTGATCTCATCCGGGACTCCGAACAACATTCGGTCACCAACATACATAACTCATATAATACTATATCGTCAACGAACGTTAAGCGTGCGGACCCTACGGGTTCAAGAACTATGTAGACATGACCGAGACATCTCTCTGGTCAATAACCAATTGCGGAACCTGGATGCCCATATTGGCTCCTACATATTCTACGAAGATCTTTATCGGTCAAACCGCATAACAACATACGTTGTTCCCTTTGTCATCGGTATGTTACTTGCCCAAGATTCGATCGTCGGTATCTCAATACCTAGTTCAATCTCGTTACCGGCAAGTCTCTTTACTCGTTCCGTAATACATCATCCCGCAACTAACTCATTAGTTACAATGCTTGCAAGGCTTATAGTGATGTGAATTACCGAGTGGGCCCAGAGATACCTCTCCGACGATCGGAGTGACAAATCCTAATCTCGAAATACGTCAACCCAACAAGTACCTTCGGAGACACCTGTAGATCACCTTTATAATCATGCAGTTATGTTGTGACGTTTGGTAGCACACAAAGTGTTCCTTCGGTAAATGGGAGTTGCATAATCTCATAGTCATAGGAACATGTATAAGTCATGAAGAAAGCAATAGCAACATACTAAACGATCAAGTGCTAAGCTAACGGAATGGGTCAAGTCAATCACATCATTCTTCTAATGATGTGATCCCGTTAATCAAATGACAACTCATGTCTATGGCTAGAAAACACAACCATCTTTGATGAACAAGCTAGTCAAGTAGAGGCATACTAGTGACACTATGTTTGTCTATGTATTCACACATGTATTATGTTTCCGGTTAATACAATTCTAGCATAAATAATAAAAATTTATCATGAAATAAGGAAATAAATTATAACTTTATTATTGCCTTTAGGGCATATTTCCTTTAGTCTCCCACTTGCACTAGAGTCAATAATCTAGTTCACATCGCCATGTGATTTAACACCAATATTCATATATGTATATGATTAACACCCATAGTTCACATCGTCATGTGACTAACACCCAAAGGGTTTGCTAGAGTCAATAATGTAGTTCACATCGCTATGTGATTAACACCCAAAAAGTACTAAGGTGTGATCATGTTTTGCTCATGAGAGAAGCTTAGTCAACGGGTCTGTCGCATTCAGA
Organism: Triticum dicoccoides; assembly: GCF_002162155.2. Lineage (NCBI taxonomy): Eukaryota > Viridiplantae > Streptophyta > Magnoliopsida > Poales > Poaceae > Triticum > Triticum dicoccoides. Next base: position 156,909,405 of record NC_041389.1, read on the forward strand.
GCCGTATGTATTTTGCAAATATTTATGTCTATAATGCTCTGCACGGAGCTACTCTAGCTAATTGCTCCCACTTTTAATATGTATCCAGATTGAGACTTAGAGTCATCTGGATCGGTGTAAAAGCTTGCACCGATGTAACTCTTTATGACGGGTTCTTTAATCACCTCCATAATCGAGAAATATTTCCTTAGTCCTCACTAAGCATATTCTTGACCAATATCCAGTGATCTACTCCTAGATCACTATTGTACTCCCTTGCCAAATTCAGAGCAAGGTATACAATAGGTCTGGTACATAGCATAACATACTTTATAGAACCTATGACTGAGGCATAGGGAATGACTTTCATTCTCTTTTCTATTTTCTGCCGTGGTCGGGATTTGAGTCTTACTCAATTTCACACCTTTGCAACATAGGCAAGAACTCTTTCTTTGACTGTTCCATTTTGAACTACTTCAAAATCTTGACAAGGTATGTACTTATTGAAAAACTTATCAAGCATCTTGATCGATCTCAATAGATCTTGATGCTTAATATGTAAGTAGCTTTCTGAGGTCTTTCTTTTAAAGAACTCCTTTCAAATACTCCTTTATGCTTTCCAGAAAAATTCTACATCATTTCTGATCAACAATATGTTACTCACATATATTTATCAGAAAGGCGGTAGTGCTCCCACTCACTTTATTGTAAATACAGGCTTCACCGCAAGTCTGTATAAAACTATATGCTTTGATCAACTTATCAAAGTGTATATTCCAACTCTGAGATGCTTGCACCAGTCCATAGATGGGTCGCTGGAGCTTGCACATTTTGTTAGCACCTTTAAGATTGACAAAACCTTCTGGTTGCATCATATAAAACTCTTCTTTAAGAAAACCATTAAGGAATGCAGTTTTGACATCCATTAGCCAGATTTCATAAAATGTGGCAATTGCTAACATGATTCGGACAGACTTAAGCATCGCTACAGTTGAGAAAATTTCATTGTAGTCAACACCTTGAACTTGTCGAAAACCTTTTTGCGACAAGTTGAGCTTTGTAGATAGTAACACTACTATTAGCGTCTGTCTTCCTCTTGAAGATCCATTTATACAATATGGCTTGCCGATCATCGGGTAATTCCACCAAAGTCCACACTTTGTTCTCATACATGGATCCCATCTCAGATTTCATGGCCTCAAGCCATTTCACGGAATCTGGGCTCATCATCGCTTCCTCATAGTTCGTAGGTTCATCATGGTCTAGTAACATGACTTCCAGAATAGGATTACCATACCACTCTGGTGCGGACTGTACTTTGGAAGACCTACGAGGTTTTGTAGTAACTTAATCTGAAGTTTCATGATCATCATCATTAGCTTCCTCACTAATTGGTGTAGGAATCACTAGAACTGATTTATGTGATGAACTACTTTCCAATTCGGGAGAAGGTACAAATTACCTTATCAAGCTCTACTTTCTTCCCACTCACTTCTTTCGAGAGAAACTCCTTCTCTAGAAAGGATCCATTCTTAGCAACGAATGTTTTGCCTTCGGATCTATGATAGAAGGTGTACCCAACAATTTCCTTTGGGTATTCTATGAAGACGCACTTCTCTGATTTGTGTTCGAGCTTATCAGGTTGAAAACCTTTTTCACATAAGCATCGCAACTCCAAACTTTAAGAAACGACAGTTTAGGTTTACTGCTAAACCATAGTTCATACGGTGTCCTCTCAACGGATTTAGATGGTGCCCTATTAAAGTGAATGCAACTATATCTAATGCATAGCCCCAAAACAATAGTGGTAAATCGGTAAGATACATCATAGATCGCACCATATCCAATAAAGTGCGGTTACGATGTTTGGACACACCATTATGCTGTGGTGTTTTATGTGGCGTGAGCTGTGAAACTATTCCACATTGTTTAAAATGAAGGCCAAACTCGTAACTCAAATATTCTTCTCTACGATCAGATTGTAGAAACTTTATTTTCTTGTTACGACGATTCTCCACTTCACTCTGAAATTCTTTGAACTTTTCAAATGTTTCAAACTTGTGCTTCATTAAGTAGATATACGCATATCTGCTCAAATCATCTGTGAAGGTCAGAAAATAACGATACCCGCCACGAGCATCAACACTCATTGGACCGCATACATCGGTATGTATTATTTCCAACAAGTTAGTAGCTTGTTCCGTTGTTCCGGAGAACAGAGTTTTAGTCATCTTGCCCAAAAGGCACGATTTGCAAGCATCAAATGATTCATAACCAAGTGTTTCCGAAAATCCATCTTTATGGAGTTTCTTCATGCGCTTTACACCGATATGACCCAAACGGCAGTGCCACAAATAAGTTGCACTATCATTATTAACTTTGCATCTTTTGGTATCAACATTATGAATATGTGTATCACTATGATCAAGATTCAATAAACCATCACCATTGGATGTATGACCATAGAAGGTTTTATTCATGTAAACAGAATAACAATTTTTCTCTATCTTAGATGAATAATCGTATCGCAATAAACATGATCTTATCATATTTATGCTCAACTCAAACACCAAATAACATTTATTTAGGTTTAACACTAATCTCGAAAATATAGGGAGTGTGTGATGATGATCATATCAATATTGGAACTACTTCCAACACTCATCGTCACTTCCCCTTCAACTAGTCTCTGTTTATTCTGTAACTCCTGTTTCGAGTTACTAATCTTAGCAACCAAACAAGTATCAAATACTCAGGGGCTACTATAAACACTAGTAAGGCACACATCAATAACCTGTATATCAAATATACCCTTGTTCAATTTGTCATCCTTCTTATCCACCAAATATTCAGGGCATTTCCGCTTCCAGTGACCATTTCCTTTGCAGTGTAAGCACTCAGTTTCAGGTTTTGGTCCAACTTTGGGCTTCTTCGCAGGAGTGACAACTTGCTTGTCATTCTACTTGAAGTTCCCTTTCTTTCCCTTTGCCCTTCTCTTGAAACTAGTGGTCTTGTCAATCATCAACACTTGATGCTCTTTCTTGATTTCTACCTTTGTTGATTTCAACATCACGAAGAGCTCGGGAATCGTTTTCGTCATCCCTTGCATACTATAGTTCATCACGAAGTTCTGGTAACTTTGTGATGGTAACTAGAGAACTCTGTCAATCACTATCTTATCTGGAAGATTAACTCCCACTTGATTCAAGCGATTGTAGTACCCATACAATCTGAGCACATGCTCACTAGTTGAGCGATTCTCCTCCATCTTTTAGCTATAGAACTTGTTGGAGACTTCATATTTCTCAACTTGGGTATTCGCTTGAAATATTAACTTCAATTCCTGGAACATCTCATATGGTCCATGACGTTCAAAACATCTTGTGAAGTCCCGATTCTAAGCCGTTAAGCATGGTGCACTAAACTATTAAGTAGTCATCATATTGAGCTAGCCAAACATTCATAACGTCTGCATCTGCTCCTGCAATAGGTCTGTCACCTAGCGGTGAATTAAGGACATAATTCTTCTGTGCAGCAATGAGGATAAACCTCAGATCACAGATCCAATCCGCATCATTGCTACTAACATCTTTCAACACAATTTTTCTCTAGGAACATATCAAAATAAACATATGAAAGCAACAACATGAGCTATTGATCTACAACATAATTTGCAAAATACTACCAGGACTAAGTTCATGATTAATTTAAGTTCATTTAATCATATTACTTAAGAACTCCCACTTAGACAGACATCTCTCTAGTCATCTAAGTGATCACGTGATCCAAATCAACTAAACCATGTACGATCATCACGTGAGATGGAGTAGTTTTTCAATGGTGAACATCACTATGTTGATCATATCTACTATATGATTCACGCTAGACCTTTCGGTCTCCGTGTTCCGAGGCCATATCTGTATATGCTAGGCTCGTCAAGTTTAACCTGAGTATTCCGCGTGTGCAACTGTTTTGCACCCATTGTATTTGAACGTAGAGCCTATCACACCCGATCATCACGTGGTGTCTCATCACGAAGAACTTTCGCAACGGTGCATACTCAGGGAGAACACTTCTTGATAATTTAGTGAGAGATCATCTTAAAATGCCACCGTCAATCAAAGCAAGATAAGATGCATAAAGGATAAACATCACATGCAATCAATATAAGTGATATGATATGGCCATCATCATCTTGTGCTTGTGATCTCCATCTCCGAAGCACCGTCGTGATCACCATCGTCACCGGCGCGACACCTTGATCTCCATCGTAGCATCGTTGTCGTTACGCCATCTATTGCTTCTACGACTATCGCTACCGCTTAGTGATAAAGTAAAGCAATTACAGGGCATTTGCATTTCATACAATAAAGCGACAACCATATGGCTCCTGCCAGTTGCCGATAACTCGGTTACAAAACGTGATCATCTCATACAATAAAATATAGCATCACGTCTTGACCATATCACATCACAACATGCCCTGCAAAAACAAGTTAGACGTCCTCTACTTTGTTGTTGCAAATTTTACTTGGCTGCTACAGGCTTAGCAAGAACCATTCTTACCTACGCATCAAAACCACAACGATAGTTTGTCAAGTTGATGCTGTTCTAACCTTCGCAAGGACCGGGCGTAGCCACACTCGGTTCAACTAAAGTGAGAGAGACAGACACCCGCCAGTCACCTTTAAGCAACGAGTTATCATAGTGGTGAAACCAGTCTCGCGTAAGCGTACGCGTAATGTCGGTCCGGGCCGCTTCATCTCACAATGCCGCTGAACGAAAGTATGACATGCTGGTAAGCAGTATGACTTATATCGCCCACAACTCACTTGTGTTCTACTCGTGCATATGACATCTACGCATAAAACCAGGCTCGGATGCCACTGTTGGGGAATGTAGTAATTTCAAAAAATTTCCTATGCACACGCAAGATCATGGTGACGCATAGCAACGAGAGGGGGAGTGTATCTTCATACCCCTGAAGATCGCTAAGCGGAAGCGTTTATCAACGCGGTTGATGTAGTCGTACGTCTTCACGATCCGACCGATCCAAGTACCGAACGCATGGCACCTCCGAGTTCTGCACACGTTCAGCTCGATGACGTCCTCGCCTTCTCGATCCAGCAAGACGGGCGAAGTAGTAGATGAGTTCCGGTAGCACGACGGCGTGGTGACGGTGTTGTTGAAGAACAATCTCCGCAGGGCTTCGCCTAAGCACTACGGAAACTATGACGGAGGATAAACTAGAGGGGACGGGGTTTCCGGCACACGGCTTGGTGTTTCTTGATCTGTCTTTGGTGCTAGCCCCACCCCTCTATTTATATGTTGAGCCCTGGGGTCGAAACTTGGAGCAAAAGCCTCCTCAAAGTCGGTTTTGTCCGAAAGGCAAGAGTCCCACTCGGAGTCCAGGACCAAACGCCACAATCCTTGGCGTCTGGCCCAGACGCCATTGGCCTAGGCGTCTGGCCCAGGGACAGACGCCAGGGTCTCCGGCGTTTGGCCCCGTGGCCTCCGAAAACTCCTTTTGCACCGACTTATAGCCCCGTGGGCCTGACCCCTTGGCCTAACCATATCATCCAATATATGAATCTTTACCTCTGGACCATTTCGGAGCTCCTAATCATGTCCGTGATCTCATTCGGGACTCCGAACAACATTCGGTCACCAACATACATAACTCATATAATACTATATCGTCAACGAACGTTAAGCGTGCGGACCCTACGGGTTCGAGAACTATGTAGACATGACCGAGACATCTCTCTGATCAATAACCAATAGTGAACCTGGATGCCCATATTGGCTCCTACATATTCTACGAAGATCTTTATCGGTCAAACCGCATAACAACATACGTTATTCCCTTTGTCATCGGTATGTTACTTGCCCAAGATTCGATCGTCGGTATCTCAATACCTAGTTCAATCTCGTTACCGGCAAGTCTCTTTACTCATTCCGTAATACATCATCCCGCAACTAACTCATTAGTTACAATGCTTGCAAGGCTTATAGTGATGTGAATTACCGAGTGGGCCCAGAGATACCTCTCCGACAATCGGAGTGACAAATCCTAATCTCGAAATACGTCAACCCAACAAGTACCTTCAGAGACACCTGTAGAGCACCTTTATAATCACCCAGTTATGTTCTAACGTTTGGTAGCACACAAAGTGTTCCTCCGGCAAACGGGAGTTGGATAATCTCATAGTCATAGGAACATGTATAAGTCATGAAGAAAGCAATAGCAACATACTAAACGATCAAGTGCTAAGCTAACGGAATGGGTCAAGTCAATCACATCATTCTTCTAATGATGTGATCCCGTTAATCAAATGAAAACTCATGTCTATGGCTAGAAAACATAACCATCTTTGATGAACAAGCTAGTCAAGTAGAGGCATACTAGTGACACTATGTTTGTCTATGTATTCACACATGTATTATGTTTCCGGTTAATACAATTCTAGCTTGAATAATAAACATTTATCATGAAATAAGGAAATAAATAATAACTTTATTATTGCCTCTAGAGCATATTTCCTTCAATCTATATCTACCGCAATAGATAAACGGATCTCGTCTACATCATGTCATCATTCTTATTGCATTACTCCGTTTTCTCATGAACTTAATACACTAGATGCATGCTGTATAGCGGTCAATGTGTGGAGTAATAGTAGTAGATGCAGGCAGGAGTCGGTCTACTAATCTTGGAAATGATGCCTATATAATGATCATTGCCTGGATATTGTCATGATTATTTGAAGTTCTATCAATTGCCCAACAATAATTGTTTTCCCATCGTTTGTTATTTTTCTCGAGAGAAGCCACTAGTAAAACCTATGGCCCCCGGGTCTCTTTTCATCATATTTGCCTTTGCACTCTATTTTCTCTTGCATTTATTTTCAGATCTATTAAACCAAAAATACAAAAATACCTTGCTGCAATTTATTTATTCCGCGATCTATTTATCCAATCTACCACTTTTTAGCTCACATTTTTGCCTATCTTGAGGCGCCGTACCCGAAAGGGATTGACAACCCCTTTAGCACGTCGGGTTGCGAGCATTTGTTATTTGTGTGCAGGTGTTGTTTACGTGGTGGGAGGAGGTTCTCCTAGTGGTTCGATAACCTTGGTCTCATCACTGAGGGAAATACCTACCGTCGCTATACTACATCATCCCTTCCTCTTTGAGGAAATACCGACGTAGTTCTAGCAGACATCAGGGAGCCCACAAGGGGTGGCGCCCCCCAAGGGAGTCTGAATTGGACAAGAGGGAGGGGGCGCGACCCACTGTCCTTCTCCCTCTCCCTCTCCTTCTCCTTCCCTTTCCCCCTCCGCAAGAAAGGAAAGGGGGGGCTGAGGGAGTCCTGGACTAGGGGTGTCCGGATAGCCGAACTATCATCATTTTCCGGACTCCAAGACTATGAAGATACTAGATTGAAGACTTCGTCCCGTGTCCGGATGGGACTTTCCTTGGCGTGGAAGGCAAGCTTGGCAATACGGATATGTAGATCTCCTACCATTGTAACCGACTCTGTGCAACCCTAGCCCTCTCCGGTGTCTATATAAACCGGAGGGTTTTAGTCCGTAGGACGAACAACAATCATACCATAGGCTAGCTTCTAGGGTTTAGCGTCCTTGATCTCGTGGTAGATCTACTCTTGTACTACCCATATCATCAATATTAATCAAGCAGGAGTAGGGTTTTACCTCCACCGAGAGGGCCCGAACCTGGGTAAAAACATCGTGTCCCTTGTCTCCTGTTACCATCCGCCTAGACGCACAGTTCGGGACCCCCTACCCGAGATCCGCCGGTTTTGACACCGACATTGGTGCTTTCATTGAAAGTTCCTCTGTGTCGTCACCTATAGGCCCGATGGCTCCTTCGATCGTCAACAACGACGTGGTCCATGGTGAGACTTTTCTCCCCGGACAGATCTTTGTATTCGGCGGCTTTGCACTGCGGGCCAATTCGCTTGGCCATCTGGAGCAGATCGAAAGCTACGCCCCTGGCCATCAGGTCAGATTTGGAAGTTTGAACTATACGGCCGATATCCGCGGAGACTTGATCTTCGACGGATTCGAGCCACAGCCGAGCGCGCCACACTGTCACGATGGGCATGATTTAGCTTTGCTGCCGGACAGTGCCCTGGAGGCCGCACCAGAGTCCGCTCCGACCCTTAGCTCGGAGCCGACTGCGTCGATCGAGGATGTGTGGCTGGACACCGCCTCGGGGGCTGCTACCTCTACGGTGATAGAGCCGAATACCGACCCTGTCCCTTGTGAAGCTCGTGACTCCAAGGTGCCGGACTCCCTGCCGGACCCCGAATCTTCCATGCCCTGGCCAATCAAATCCGATTGGGTGCCGATCATGGAGTTCACCGCTGCGGACATCTTTCAGCACTCGCCTTTCGGCGACATCCTGAATTCGCTAAAGTATCTCTCTGTATCAGGAGAGCCCTGGCCGGATTATGGCCAGGACGGTTGGGATGCGGACGATGAAGAAATTCAAAACCCAACCACCACCCACCTTATAGACACTGTCGATAACTCAACCGATATGCTAGACTTCAACTCCGAAGACAACGACGGTGTGGACGATGATGCCGGAGATGACCAAGAACCAACACCTACAGGGCACTGGAAGACCACCTCAACTCACGATGTATATATGGTGGACACACCTAAAGGAAGCGATAACGAGGAACAACGGGACGCTGTAAAGGATAATTCCCTCGAAAAACAGCTGAAACGGCGACGCAAGCGCCGCCCAAAGTCCCGCCTCCACAACAACAACACCCACACAGACCCAGCCAAAGAGCAGGGCGAACCGGTGGACGACGAACACGCCCCTGAACAACCATCCAAACAGGGTGAATTGGATAAGAACTCCGTCCACGGTGAAAACAACAGTCCGGACGATCTCACGCCGGACACATCATTGGAGCAGAAGAACCTCCACAAAAGGCTCGTCGCCACTGCACGAAGTCTGAAGAAGCAGAAGCGGAAGCTCAAAATAGCGAAAGACGCACTCAGAATGAGATGGAGCAAAGTACTCAAGACCGCAGACAAATACGGCGATAGTCGCCAAGCAAAAAGCTACCCGAAGCGCAAACTACTGCCCGAATTTGACGAGGAGGCCGTAGAGCCCCCACAATCAAAAAATAAAGAGGCCGCCCGGTCGGATAGACGACCACATGATAAACAAAGAGCGGCAAGCGGTGCCGCACACAAGCCGGCGCGTGATCTATATAAGGGCCCTCGCAAAGAGGATGGCCCGGTCAGGTCCATCTATGGGCCAAGAAAGCAAGCTCCAGAAAGCAACACAACACGTCGAGTATTCGACAATCACGGCACACCCAAGTACAGGGGCGCCGCACACCCCCTATGTTTTACCGATGAGGTGCTGGATCATGAATTTCTGGCGGGATTCAAGCCCGTAAACATAGAGGCATACGACGGAACAACAGACCCCGGAGTCTGGATTGAGGATTACATCCTGCACATACATATGGCCATAGGAGATGACCTCCACGCCATAAAATATTTACCCCTCAAGCTCAAAGGGCCAGCTCGGCATTGGCTCAAAAGCCTCCCAGAAAATACCATTGGAAGTTGGGAAGAGCTCGAGGATGCATTTCGGGCAAATTTCCAGGGGACTTATGTCCGTCCTCCGGATGCAGACGATTTAAGTCACATAACTCAACAGCCCGAAGAGTCAGCCCAAAAATTCTGGAACAGGTTCCTCACCAAAAAGAACCAAATAGTCGACTGTCCGGACGCCGAAGCCTTAGTAGCCTTCAAACATAACGTCCGAGACGAATGGCTCGCCAGACACCTCGGCCAGGAAAAGCCAAGAACAATGGCCGCACTAACAAGCCTCATGACCCGCTTTTGCGCGGGAGAGGATAGTTGGCTGGCAAGATGCAGCACCAACGACCCAAGTACATCCGAGGTCAGGGATGGAAATGGGAAACCACGACGCAAAAAGGACCAACGCCGGACTAAGGGAAATGGCCCAAAGAGCACGACAGTCAACGCCGGGTTCAAAAGCTCTCGGCAGAACAACAAAACACTGCCTCTCAAGGACAACAGTGACGAGCTATCCAACCTAAACAAAATCTTGGACAAGATATGCCAAATCCACAGCACCTCCGGGAAGCCTGCAAACCATACCCACAGAGATTGTTGGGTCTTCAAACAGTCCAGCTGACTTAATGCCGAACACAAGGGGCTCGAAACACTAAGTGAGGACGATGACGAACTCCGCAAGCAGAGCACCGGCAAACAAAGGAATTTCCCACAAGAGGTCAAAACAGTAAACTCACTTCATGTGACATCAGGCCAAAATAGAGCGACGCCCATTAAAATACGCGCCGCACGGTCCACCCCAGCGGAGTCCCGACATTGGATGTCAAAACCAATCACTTTCGACCATCAGGACTACTCCGGAAGTATCCGGAACGCAGGATGGACTGCCCTGATATTAGATCCTATAATCGACGGACTACAATTTACACAAGTCCTAATGGATGGCGGCAGTGATCTAAACCTACTATATCAGGATACAATCCGTAGAATGGGGATAGACCCAACCAAAATACGCCATAGCAACACTTCCTTCAAAGGAGTGATGCCAGGCCCATATGCCCATTGAACGGGCTCTCTACCACTAGAAGTTGTGTTCGGCTCATCCAACAACTCCCGTTGCGAATATTTAGTCTTCCACATCGCCCCATTTAAAAGTAGCTATCAAGCACTATTGGGACGCGAAGCTTTCGCCTGCTTTAACGCAATACCACACTATGCATCTCTTACACTTAAAATGCCCGGTCCACGCGGTATCATCTCATTAAAGGGAAACCTCGAGTGTTCCTTGAAATACGGAAGAAAGTGAGACTGCCTTGACAGCCACACATTAATCCGGCTTTGCTGATCAAAGCACCCAAACAGGTCATCCAGATCCCGGACACGGTTAGGCAAGTCCGGCACAAATAAACAAGGGGCTTACTAGCCACGTCCACCCTTACAAGGGGCTGCACGCATGTACAATAAGAGACAATAAAGCTCAATTTTATTCGTTTTTTGACTCATACTTTGTTCATACATTTTTCGCACGATCCAAACTAAGTTCTTCTCTTTTACAGATGAACACCGTGCTACGCCCGTCCAGGATACGGCACAATGGAGACACAGGCGCAGATGTGCAGTAGGGACCCGTTGCAAGGATTCTTTTCAGATTAAGACCCTGCGTAAACCTTTCTTACTGTCTCTTGTTGATACACATCCCCCGGTTTCTCACCATAACCGAGGAGGAAGCTGGCGTTTTGGCATCGGCCGCGTCAGAAATTTTTGCGCGTACCTGGACACTAGGGGCTTAGGGTATTGTTCTGCCCGTTTTCATAAAGACCGAATACCTTAGGGAGTGTTCGGCGTCTCGAGTTAGGCCTTATATGCATCAGCTCCGAATCATGTCTTTGGTCAAATGTTGGGTTTGCCCGGCTCCTGTGTTTTGCTGCCTTACGTTCCACTCTTTCGGCTAACGCGGCACCAGGAGAACTACTGCGATTGTGCCCCGGTTCGCCCGGGTGAGCACCTCAGTAGAGAAAGCCGAAAACTGACTGTCATGATATAGTGAGAGACTGGTCAACCACTCGATCGACCACTGGAATGTTTAGAATTCCTCTGCTTTCACGAAGGACTGTTTCCTGGTCAAGCACATACGCGCCCCGAAATTCGGGGCTATATAGTAGCCCCACCATCGAACTCCTATGGCTAAGTGAAAGTGATAAAGCATTATAGTCCGGTTGCCTAGTTTGCCACGCTATCACCTCCTTCACAGGACCAAGACGTTGGATTAAGTGTGAAAATGTGCTTTTCTTGCAAACACCCCCGCACTATGTGCGTGGGGGCTGAAGCCGAAGACTGCCATCTTTCAGGTTATATACAAATATACGTTAAACGGCCGCACAAGAGGTATTTCAACACTTGAACGCACAAGTATAAAAAAGCCCTTGTATTATATATGAAACATGGTTTCACAAATCATACATGTCATTTGAACATAACATCTTTCGAGCACTGCGTCTCTATTAAACGAGCGCCCTCCAGGACTTCCTCAAAATAGTGCTCGGCCGGAAATCGGCGTCTGTCCGAATCCCGGGACGGAACGCCGGTGGCCTCCATCTCTGCCCAGTATGTTTTGACACGGGCGAGAGCCATCCGTGCACCCTCTATGCATGCCGACCGCTTTATTGCCTCGATATGCGGCACCGCATCAAGGAACTGCTGCACCAAGCCAAAATAACTCTTCGGCTCAGGCCTTTTCGGCCACAATTGAGCCACGACATCCTTCATGGCAAGACCGGACAACCTATTCAGCTCAGCCCACTCGGCTAACCGATCGGTTAACGGAAGTGGATGATCCGGACTATGGAATTGCGACCAAAAAAGCTCTTCCATTCCGTGATCCTTTTGGCCTCGGAAGTGTGCGACTGCGTCTGCGACACTCGCCGCCAAATTCAGATAAGCATCCTCCGCACCCCACAACTGGCCCAACTGAGCATACTTCGGATCCGTGAACTTCCTACGCAGCAGAAAGGGCTTTCCAGCCGCAATATCCCCGGCCTGACACAACTCCTCCTTTATAGCTCTCATCACGGAGCGGGCATCCTTGGCTTCGGCGGTGGCCTTCTTCAGGTCCTCTTGCTCCGCTCGGCGTTCCCTTTTAATACACTCGCAGCGGTCCGTAGCATCCTTCAGCTCCACGGCCATCTTGGCCATTTCCTCCCTGCTTTGGCAGTGAGCAGCCTGTTCGGCTTTTAACTCTTTGGCCGCCTTCAAGGCAGCCGCATCACTTTTTCTGGCTTGCTCCTTGGCTCGGGCGAGCTCTGCCCGAAGGTCCTCCATAGCAGTGGCACCATCTGCATTAAGCATACATGTAGTAAGGCACGGGCGTCAAGCTCCCTTACCAGGTGTCCGCGGAGAAGCCACATACCTTGCGACTTGTCAAGTCGCTTATTGACCAGCGCGATGTCCGCATCCGCAACGTCAAGTTGCCGCTTCAGTTCGGCAAATCTATCAGTCCAGCTGGCCACTGAACACTCCGCCACCTGAATAGGAAGGGCGACATCTTATAACTGAGATTATGATCCTCGGCACGCTGTCGCTTCTGACACCGTACCGAGTCTCAAGGGCTACTATCTATACATGGCACACTCTATGTGCAAAATTGTCGGAAGGTATATCATTTTCGCGTACCTCAAACCCCGTCAGTAAACTTCTGACGGCCTCATGCAACCCGCTCTCAGCGGATGAAATTCTTTCAATCACCGTACCCATTAACGTACGGTGATCTTCTTAGATAGACGCCCGCCCAAGCAGATCCTTCAGCTCCTCCGGCCGTACACCAACTGGTGCCGAACTTTCCGGCCCCGCCGGACTCGGGGAAACCCTCCGCGACGACACCTCAGGGTTGTCCGCCCTGCCTGACGGTGCGGCAGATGGAGGTGTTTCGCTCTCCATCATCTCCGGACGAAGATCCCCCGAAGATGAGCTCTGCTGAGAAGGGCTGAGATCCGAACTACAAGGTAAGAACTTCGTTTATCATCAGAAATAAAAACAGGGATGCCCCTTATTAAAAAACTCCCCTTTCTACTTACGCCTCGCTAGAGGGCTGATTTCCTTGGGAAAATAGTGCGGCCGGGGCTCCTCCCGGCGCAGGACCCTCTGGTGAAGATTTCTTCCCTCGCTTTGAGGCCTTGACCTCCAGATCTTCAGAAGAGGTCCTCTTCTCCCCTTGGAGGAGGGGGGGGGGATTCTCGATCCCCCCTTCCTTGAGAGCCTTCTTAGCGGAGGCGGTAGCTTTCTTGTTCCCCCCTTCGCCCTCTTCCGAGGGAGCAGCCTCCAGCATCTTGGCTAACACAGGATCCCGCGTGGTCTCAGGGAGGGGGAACGGACACCTTATTAGCTTTGCTTTTGCTATCCATTCCTGTTCAAGGGACAACTCTTTAGAGGGCAAGTTCATGATAAATGTACGGATAAGCATGTCCGGGCACAGGACTACTTACTTGAGTATCCGGGCGATTGCAGCTCAGACCTGCGTCCTCGGTCAAGTCCGGACACATCTTTTGTGATCCGAAGAACAGTTTATACATCTCCACGGGCGTCGCGCCCATGAAGTGTTGGAGAGCTCGCGGTCCCTCCGGATTGAACTCCCACAGGCGGAGGGGGCGACGTTTGTAGGGCAGAAGGCGCCGGAGCAGCATGACCTGCGCCACTACAACCAGATTGATCTCCCTCTCTTGGAGATCTCGAATACGGCCCTGCAACAGTGGTACGTCCTTGGACGGCCCCCAGTCAAGCCCTTTGTTGACCCATGGCGCCAACCATTGTGGAGGGCCCGAGCGAAAGGCAGGCGGTGCCACCCATCTGGTGCCCCTGGGAGCGGTGATGTAGAACCACTCCCGTTGCCACAAACTAAGCTCCTCTTGGAAAAAGCCCTCGGGCCATGGAGCGTCAGCCCTCTTGCTTATAACTGCCCCTCCGCACTCTTCCCGCCGTCCCTCAATCATCTTCGGCTCCACGTTGAAGGTCTTGAGCCACAGTCCGAAGTGAGGGGTAGTGTGGAGGAAGGCTTCGCATACAACAATGAACGATGAGATGTGGAGGATGGACTCCGGAGCCAAGTCATGGAATTCCAGCCCATAATAAAACATGAGCCCCCTCACAAAGGGGTCCATCGGGAAGCCTAAACCCCGACGGAAGTGAGACACGAACACCACGCTCTCACCAGGCTCGGGAGTGGGAACGACTTGCCCTTGGGCGGGCAGCCTATGTGAAATTTCGCCGGTTAGATACCTGGCGTCTCTCAGCTTTAGCACGTCTTCTTCCGTGACGGAAGAAGGCATCCACCGGCCTTGCAGGTCGGAGCCGGATATTGTCGAAGGTTCGAAGCGCCTGAATCTGGAGCTTCGGGTGTTGGAATTCGGGGTAAAGGGCGGATTCGATTGAGATCGAAGAAAAGGAACATGCCTTGGTCTCGTTATAAAGGGGTTGAATACCAAGAGCCGTCCCCGTGACCGTTTGGGACTCGCTGTCGATGGAGGGGGCGTGCCAACGGGCGCGGTTGGGTTACCCACGTCCGTATTGATGAGAATCCCGGAATAAGGGAACACGATCTCTGCTTTGACAAGACGTGCCAAGGAAACCGCTTCGCTAAACGCGCTGAGGTGGAACAATAAAAATGATTTGAGTAAAAGCTTGGCCGTGGTGTGACATCATGCCACGGAATACGTCAGCAGATTGAACTTGTGTAAATATTATTCTCTCTACGGTGGAATGTGGAATTTATTTTGCAGAGCCGGACACTATCCTGGTGTTCAAAATCTTCTACGAATTATTCGGAGGAGGAACCCGCCTTGCAATGCTGAAGACAATATGCGCGCCGGACTCGTCGTCATTGAAGCCTGGTTCAGGGGCTACTGAGGGAGTCCTGGACTAGGGGGTGTCCGGATAGCCGAATTATCATCATTGGCCGGACTCCAAGGCTATGAAGATACAAGATTGAAGACTTCGTCCCGTGTCCGGATGGGACTTTCCTTGGTGTGGAAGGCAAGCTTGGCAATACGGATATGTAGATCTCCTACCATTGTAATTGACTCTGTGTAACCCTAGCCCTCTCCGGTGTCTATATAAACCGGAGGGTTTTAGTCCTTAGGACGAACAACAATCATACCATAGGCTAGCTTCTAGGGTTTAGCCTCCTTGATCTCGTGGTAGATCTACTCTTGTACTACCCATATCATCAATATTAATCAAGCAGGAGTAGGGTTTTACCTCCACCGAGAGGGCCCGAACCTGGGTAAAAACATCGTGTCCCTTGTCTCCTGTTACCATCCGCCTAGACGCACAGTTCGGGACCCCCTACCCGAGATCCACCGGTTTTGACATCGACAGGGGGCCGACTAGGACTAGGAGTCCTAGTCGGTTTCCCCCCTTATGGCGTGCCCCCTGTGGCCAGCCTCCTCCCTCTCCTCCTTTATATACGGGGGAAGGAGGCACCCCATAGCACATCAATTGTTCTCTTAGCCGTGTGCGGTGCCCCCCTCCATAGTTTACTCCTCCGGTCATATCGTTGTAGTGCTTAGGCGAAGCCCTACACGAATCACATCACCATCACCGTCACCACGCCGTCGTGCAGAAGAAACTCTCCCTTGACCCTCTGCTGGATCAATAGTTTGAGGAACGTGATCGAGATGAACGTGTGCTGAACTCGGAGGTGCCGTACGTTCGGTACTTGATCGGTTGGATCGTGAAGATGTTCGACTGCATCAACCTAGTTAAAGTAACGCTTCTACATTCGGTGTACGAGGGTACGTGGACACACTCTCCCCCTCTCGTTGCTATGCATCTCCTAGATAGATCTTGAGTGAGCGTAGGATTTTTTTGAAATTGCATGCTACGTTTCCCTGGATGCTCATATTGGCTCATATTGGCTCCTAGATGCTCATATTGGCTCCTACATATTCTACGAAGATCTTTATCGGTCAAACCTCATAACAACATACGTTATTCCCTTTGTCATTGATATGTTACTTGCCCGAGATTCGATCGTCGGTGTCCCAATACCTAGTTCAATCTCGTTACCGGCAAGTCTCTTTACTCGTTATGTAATGCATCATTTCGTAACTAACTCATTAGCTACATTGCTTGCAAGGCTTATAGTGATGTGCATTACCGAGAGGGCCCAGAGATACCTCTCCGACAATCGTAGTGACAAAACCTAATCTCGAAATACGCCAAATCAACATGTACCTTTGGAGACACCTGTAGAGCTCCTTTATAATCACCCAGTTATGTTGTGACGTTTGGTAGCACACAAAGTGTTCCTCCAGTAAACGGGAGTTGCATAATCTCATAGTTGTAGGAACATGTATAAGTCATGAAGAAAGCAATAGCAATATACTAAACGATCAAGTGCTAAGCTAACGGAATGGGTCATGTCAATCACATCATTCTCCTAATGATGTGATCCCGTTAATCAAATGACAACTCATGTCTATGGTTAGGAAACATAACCATCTTTGATTAATGAGCTAGTCAAGTAGAGGCATACTAGTGACACTTGTTTGTCTATGTATTCACACATGTATTATGTTTCCGGTTAATACAATTCTAGCATGAATAGTAAACATTTATCATGAAATAAGGAAATAAATAATAACTTTATTATTGCCTCTAGGGCATATTTCCTTCAGTCTCCTACTTGCACTAGAGTCAGTAATCTAGTTCACATCACCATGGAATTGAAGCGTCTCTTGATGTGCTTGGTCCTCTTGTGAAATCTGGATTCCTTTGCCAAGGCAATTGCACCAGTATTGTCACAGAAGATCTTCATTGGTCCCGATGCACTAGGTATGACACCTAGATCGGAAATGAACTCCTTCATCCAGACTCCTTCATTTGCTGCTTCCGAAGCAGCTATGTACTCCGCTTCGCATGTAGATCCCGCCACGACGCTTTGTTTAGAACTGCACCAATTGATAGCTCCACCGTTCAATATAAACACGTATCCGGTTTGCGATTTAGAATTGTCCGGATCAGTGTCAAAGCTTGCATCGACGTAACCATTTACGACTAGCTCTTTGTCACCTCCATAAACGAGAAACATATCATCAGTCCTTTTCAGGTATTTCAGGATATTCTTGACCGCTGTCCAGTGATCCACTCCTGGATTACTTTGGTACCTCCCTGTTAAACTTATTGCTAATCATACGTCAGGTTTGGTACACAACATTGCATACATGATAGAGCCTATGGCTGAAGCATAGGGAACATCTTTCATTTTCTCTCTATCTTCTACTGTAGTCGGGCATTGAGTCTGACTCAACTTCACACCTTGTAATACAGGCAAGAACCCTTTCTTTGCCTGATCCATTTTGAACTTTTTCAAAACTTTATCAAGGTATGTGCTTTGTGAAAGTCCAATTAAGCGTCTTGATCTATCTCCATAGATCTTGATGCCCAATATGTAAGCAGCTTCACTGAGGTCTTTCATCGAAAAACTTTTATTCAAGTATCCCTTTATGCTATCTAGAAATTCTATATCATTTCCAATTAATAATATGCCATTTACATATAATATCATAAATGCTATAGAGCTCCCACTCACTTTCTTGTAAATACAGGCTTCTCCAAAAGTCTGTATAAAACCATATGCTTTGATCACAGTATCAAAGCGTTTATTCCAACTCCGAGAGGCTTGCACCAGTCCATAAATGGATCGCTGGAGCTTGCACACTTTGTTAGCACCTTTTGGATCGACAAAACCTTCTGGTTGCATCATATAAAACTCTTCTTCTAGAAATCCATTCAGGAATGCAGTTTTGACATCCATTTGCCATATTTCATAATCATAAAATGCGGAAATCACTAACATGATTCGGACAGACTTAAGCATCGCTATGGGTGAGAAAGTCTCATCGTAGTCAACCCCTTGAACTTGTCGAAAACCTTTTGCAACAAGTCGAGCTTTGTAGATAGTTACATTACCATCAGCGTCAGTCTTCTTCTTGAAGATCCATTTATTCTCGATGGCTTGCAGATCATCGGGCAAGTCAACCAAAGTCCATACTTTGTTCTCATACATGGATCCCATCTCAGATTTCATGGCCTCAAGCCATTTTGCGGAATCTGGGCTCATCATCGCTTCCTCATAGTTCCTAGGTTCGCCATGGTCAAGTAACATGACTTCCAGAATAGGATTACCGTACCACTCTGGTGCGGATCTTACTCTGGTTCACCTACGAGGTTCGGTAGTAACTTGATATGAAGTTTCATGATCTATATCATTAGCTTCCTCACTAATTGGTGTAGTTGTCACAGGAACCGGTTCTTGTGATGAACTACTTCCCAATAAGGGAGCAGGTATAGTTACCTCATCAAGTTCTACTTTCCTCCCACTCACTTCTTTCGAGAGAAACTCCTTCTCTAGAAAGGATCCGAATTTAGCAACAAAAGTCTTGCCTTCAGATCTATGATAGAAGGTGTACCCAATAGTCTCTTTTGGGTATCCTATGAAGACACATTTCTCCGATTTGGGTTCGAGCTTATCTGGTTGAAGTTTCTTCACATAAGCATCGCAGCCCCAAACTTTAAGAAACGACAACTTTGGTTTCTTACCAAACCATAGTTCATAAGGCGTCGTCTCGACGGATTTTGATGTTTCCCTATTTAACGTGAATGCGGCCGTCTCTAAAGCATAACCCCAAAACGATAGCGGTAAATCAGTAAGAGACATCATAGGTCACACCATATCTAGTAAAGTACGATTACGACGTTCGGACACACCATTACGTCTGTGGCGTTCCGGGTGGCGTGAGTTGCGAAACTATTCCGCATTGTTTAAACCAAGCTCATAACTCAAATATTCTCCTCCACGATCAGATCGTAGAAACTTTATTTTCTTGTTACAATGATTTTCCACTTCACTCTGAAATTCTTTGAACTTTTCAAATGTTTCAGACTTGTGTTTCATTAAGTAGATATACCCATATCTGCTCAAATCATCTGTGAAGGTGAGAAAATAACGATACCCGCCGCGAGCCTCAACATTCATTGGACCACACACATCGGTATGTATGATTTCCAACAAATCAGTTGCTCGCTCCATAGTTCCGGAGAACGACGTTTTAGTCATCTTGCCCATGAGGCATGGTTCGAAGTACCAAGTGATTCATAATCAAGTGATTCCAGAAGTCCATCAATATGGAGTTTCTTCATGCGCTTTACACCAATATAACCCAAACGGCAGTGCCACATATAAGTTCCATGAATATGTGTATCACTACTATCGAGATTTAATAAAAATAGACCACTCTTCAAGGGTGCATGACCATAAAAGATATTACTCATATAAATAGAACAACCATTATTTTCTAATTTAAATGAATAACCGTCTCGCATCAAACAAGATCCAGATATAATGTTTATGCTCAACGCTCGCACCAAATAACAATTATTTAGGTCTAAAACTAATCCCGAAGGTAGATGTAGAGGTAGTGTGCCGACCGCGATCACATCGACTTTGGAACCATTTCCCACGCGCATCGTCACCTCGTCCTTAGCCAATCTTCGCTTAATCCGTAGTCCCTGTTTCGAGTTGCAAATATTAGCAATAGAACCAGTATCAAATACCCAGGTGCTACTGCGAGCATTAGTAAGGTACACATCAATAACATGTATATCACATATACCTTTGTTCACTTTGCCATCCTTCTTATCCGCCAAATACTTGGGGCAGTTCCGCTTCCAGTGTCCAGTCTGCTTGCAGTAGAAGCACTCAGTCTCAGGCTTAGGTCCAGACTTGGGTTTCTTCTCTTGAGCAGCAACTTGCTTGTTGTTCTTCTTGAAGTTCCCCTACTTCTTCCCTTTGCCCTTTTTCTTGAAACTGGTGGTCTTATTGACCATCAACACTTGATGCTCCTTCTTGATTTCTACCTCCGCAGCTTTTAGCATTGCAAAGAGCTCGGGAATAGTCTTGTCCATCCCTTGCATATTATAGTTCATCATGAAGCTCTTGTAGCATGCTGGCAGTGATTGAAGAATTCTGTCAATGACACTATCATCAGGAAGATTAAATCCCAGTTGAATCAAGTGATTATTATACCCAGACATTTTGAGTATATGTTCACTGACAGAACTATTCTCTTCCATCTTGCAGCTATGGAACTTATTGGAGACCTCATATCTCTCAATCTGGGCATTTGCTTGAAATATTAACTTCAACTCCTGGAACGTCTCATGTGCTCCATGACGTTCAAAATGTCGTTGAAGTCCCGGTTCTAAGCCGTAAAGCATGGCACACTGAACTATCGAGTAGTCATCAGCTTTGCTCTGCCAGCCGTTCTTAACGTCGTCAGTTGCATCTGCAGCAGGCCTGGCACCCAGCGGTGCTTCCAGGACGTAATTCTTCCGTGCAGCAATGATGATAATCCTCAAGTTACGGACCTAGTCCGTGTAATTGCTACCATCATCTTTCAACTTAGCTTTCTCAAGGAACGCATTAAAATTCAACGGAACAACAACACGAGCCATCTATCTACAACAAACATAGAAAAGCAAAATACTATCAGGTACTAAGTTCATGATAAATTTAAGTTCAATTAATCATATTACTAAAGAACTCCCACTTAGACAGACATCTCTCTAGTCATCTAAGTGATCACGTGATCCAAATCAACTAAACCATGTCCGATCATCACGTGAGATGGAGTAGTTTTCAATGGTGAACATCCCTATGTTGATCATATCTACTGTGTGATTCATGTTCGACCTTTCGGTCTCCGTGTTCCGAGGCCATATCTGTATATGCTAGGCTCGTCAAGTTTAACCTGAGTATTCCGCGTGTGCAGCTGTTTTGCACCTGTTGTATTTGAACGTAGAGCCTATCACACTCGATCATCACGTGGTGTCTCAGCACGAAGAACTTTCACAATGGTGCATACTTAGGGAGAACACTTTTTTTTTGAATTAGTGACAGTGGGAGAGGCTCCCACTGACTTTGTATTACTCACAATAGAATAGTTACATTTGTGTTACATAGGGTTATTAGGCCCCCCGGCCATGATTGATACAAAGCTAGCTGCCCAAACTAACAATGAAATCGGAGAGGAAAGGATGAACCTTCTCAGGACAGTTGTGGGTCACCAAACCCAGCAAATGTTTAAATCTAGCTAACCATGCCCCAAACGAGTGTGGGATCCTCCTGAAATGTTGGTTGTTCCTTTCCATCCACAGGCTCCAAGCAGCAAGCAAGAAGATGTCCATGAAAAGCGGCCGACGCCAGTCATCTCTACCACCATGCAAAATGGCAAGCCTGTTGGTCTCCCCTGGCCACATCAGACCAATCCTACTCCAGCATTGTTGGGCAAAAGGGCACGTGAAGAAGAGATGTTCCACGGTTTCCTCGGGTGGGTTTTGGCAGAGCATACAAGTATAGTCGCCCCCATCCACATTATAGTGCCGCCGCTTCAGCATATTCCTGGTGTTCAACCGATCTACCATAAGCAGCCACCCAAACATCTTGAACTTGATTGGGCATTTGGCTTTCCATAGCCATCCAAAGGCCTCATCAGCCATTACCTGCCTGAAGCAGTGGATATAGTATTTCTTAGACGAGTATCATCCCAGGTCACAGACCCAAGTATCAACCGATCCACTGTCCAGACCGACGTGTGCGGACCCTTGCTGTATCTCTCTGATCTCTTCCCTAGCCTGGATCGAAAGAGGCAGACTGAAGATCGAGGCAGGATCAGTGGATTTGAGGATCTTGGCAACAGAATCATCCTCATTCAGGGCATATGAGAATGCCCGCGGATGCGTATCCATTAATGTGGAGGCTGGGTCTCCAAACCAGACATCCTTCCAGAAAAGTGAGGTGCGACCATCTCCGGGGACCACCCTGGTGATCCCACGGAAGATTCCACTGAGCTGCATTACATCTTTCCACCAGAAGGAACCCACTGGCTCGGCGGTGTGCGGCACCTTGTTCGGGTAGTGCGTTTCCCAGATCAGCTGAACCCAGGGTACATCTTCACGATTGTAGAATTTGAACAAGTATTTTAGGAGAAGCGCGGTATTTTGTATTCTGACATTAATAACACCAAGGCCACCACACCGTTTCGGTTGACAGACAAGCTCCCATGCAGCAAGGGAGTTGGATTTGATCCCATCATCAGTATTTTTTGCCCATAGACAATAGCGGCGGAGTTTGTCCAGGTGTTCAACTATTTTTGGGTGTATCTTGATTGTACACATTGCATATATCAACATGGAGGTGACCACCGAATTGACCAACATTAGTTTGGCCCCTGACGACATCAGTGATAGGGCAGTGGAGGTTTTCCTCTCAACCGAATGGACTAATGGCATGAGATCAAGAACAGTTGGCCTCGTTGTCCCCATGGGAAGACCAAGGTATGTAAACGGCAGGGAACCAACCGAGCAACCAAACACTTCTGCCAACCCCCCGGCACGCTGGTGATCAACGTTGATGGGTATGAGGGTCGATTTATGGAAGTTAATTTTGAGCCCAACCGAAGCCGCATAATCCTCCAAGATAAGTTTCATGCGGGTTGCCTGTGTAGGACAAGCTTGCATAACCAAGATCGTGTCGTCAGCATACTGCACCACCGGGAAGTCACCTGCATTTCCACGTGGAATGGGTAGCTCTAGCAATCCCTGAGCATAAGCATCATTGATCACAGCTTGTAGCAGATCAGCAGCAAGAACAAAGATTAGTGGCGAGAGAGGGTCACCCTATCTTACTCCACATTTGCATTTGAATTTCCGGCCAGGAACGCCATTCAAGAGGACTGACGAAACTCCCGAGCCAAAAATCAGTTCCATCCAGCCCAGCCACCTATCATCAAAACCCATATGCTTCATGATTTCCAACATGGGGGCATGCTCGATCGTGTCAAAGGCCTTAGCAAAGTCCAGTTTGAGCAATATGATCTCTCTCCCAGACAAGTGGCACTGATGAATGTATTCGTACGACCATGCGAGACAATCCTGGATGGTCCTACCTTTGATAAACCCATACTGATTCCTGTGAATAATTTTTAGAATCACTTTCTGCAGCCGGTTCGCCAGGATCTTTGTAATGACTTTTAGACAACAGTTCAGTAAGGTGATTGGTCTGAAGTCATTTGCCATCTCCGGAGAGGAATTTTTGGGAATCAAGGTGATGTAACCCTCACTTATGCTAGGAGAACACTTCTTGATAATTAGTGAGAGATCATCTCCAAATGCTACTGATACGTCTCCGACGTATCTACTTTTCCAAACACTTTTGCCCTTGTTTTGGACTCTAACTTGCATGATTTGAATGAAACTAACCCGGACTGACGCTGTTTTCATCGGAACTGCCATGATGTTGTTTTATGTGTAGAAAAGAAAAGTTCTCAGAATGTCCTGAAAATCTACGGAGGCACTTTTTGGAATTAATAAGAATTTCTGGGCGAAAGAAATATACCAGGGGGCCTAGGGCCTGTCCACGAGACAGGGGGGCGCCCCCCCTGTAGGGCGCGCCCCTATCTCGTGGGCCCCCTGGACCTCCACCGACCTCAACTCCAACTCCATATATTCACGTTCGGGGAGAAAAAAATCAGAGAGAAAGTTTCATCGCGTTTCACGACACGGAGCCGCCGCCAAGCCCTAATCTCTCTCGGGAGGGCTGATCTGGAGTCCGTTCGGGGCTCCGGAGAGGGGGATTCGTCGCCGTCGTCATCATCAACCATCCTCCATCACCAATTTCATGATGCTCACCGCCGTGCGTGAGTAATTCCATCGTAGGCTTGCTGGACGGTGATGGGTTGGATGAGATTTACCCTGTAATCAAGTTAGTTTTGTTAGGGTTTGATCCCTAGTATCCACTATGTTCTGAGATTGATGTTGCTATGACTTTGCTATGCTTAATGCTTGTCACTAGGGCCCGAGTGCCATGATTTCAGATCTGAACCTATTATGTTTTCATGAATATATGTGTGTTCTTGATCCTATCTTGCAAGTCTATAGTCACCTATTATGTGTTATGATCCGACAACCCTGAAGTGACAATAATCGGGATACTTCTCGGTGATGACCGTAGTTTGAGGAGTTCATGTATTCACTATGTGCTAATGCTTTGTTCCGGTTCTCTATTAAAATGAGGCCTTAATATCCCTTAGTTTCCACCAGGACCCCGCTTCCACGGGAGGGTAGGACAAAAGATGTCATACAAGTTCTTTTCCATAAGCACGTATGACTATTTACGGAATACATGCCTACATTACATTGATGAATTGGAGCTAGTTCTATATCACCCTATGTTATAACTATTGCATGAGGAATCGCATCCGGCAAAATTCTCCATCACTGATCCATTGCCTACGAGCTTTTCACATATTGTTCTTCGCTTATTTACTTTTAGCAACTGTTACAACTATTACAAAAACCCAAAACATTTATCTTTACCTTTGCTACCGTTACCTTTATTACCATACCACTTTTGCTACTAAATACTTTGCTGCAGATACTAAGTTATCCAGGTGTGGTTGAATTGACAACTCAACTGCTAATACTCAAGAATATTCTTTGGCACCCCTTGTGTCGAATCAATAAATTTGGGTTGAATACTTTACCCTCGAAAGCTGTTGCGATCCCCTACACTTGTGGGTTATCAAGACTAATTTCTGGTGCCGTTGCCAGGGAGCATAGCTCTATTCTCTGAGTCACTTGGGATTTATATCTGTTGATCACTATGAAGAACTTGAAAGACGACCGAACTACTATTTTGCCCTCAACTACGAGGGGAGGTAAGGAACTGCCATCTAGCTCTGCACTAGATTCTCCTTCCGTTATTAGTAGGCTTGCGACACCTAAACCTGCTACTGCTATGAATTCTGATATGTCGCATGTTATTGATGATGCCACTTCTGCTATGCATGATGAAACTACTTCTGTGCGTGATAATACTTTGCCATTAGGTGAATTTCTTGATGAACAACTTGCTAGAGTTAGGGGGAATGAAATTATTGAAGAACCTATTATAGATGATAGTGATGATGAAGGTTCTCCCAATGATTATGTATTTCCTGTTGTTCCTAAGGGTTATGTTATGAATGAAGAAGCTGCTAGGGAAATCTTTGCATGTTATGATAGATATGATCTTAAGAAATTATTAGCTAAATGGAAGTAGTAGTCTCTTAATGCTAGAATGAAACCTGACCCTGCTTTTGCTACTTCACCTATCTGTGTTACTGATAAGGATTATGAATTCTCTGTTGATCCTGAGATTATTACTTTAGATGAATCTGATCCTTTTTATGGACTTGAATCTGAAACTGTTGTGGCACATCTTACCAAGTTAAATGATATAGCCACCCTGTTTACTAATGATGAGAAGTCTCACTATTATTATATCCTTAAGATATTTCCGTTCTCATTAAAGGGTGATGTCAAGAAAAAGTATGATTGTCGGTGTCAAAATCGGCGGATCTCGGGTAGGGGGTCCGAACTGTGCGTCTAGGCAGATGGTAACATGAGACAAGGGACACGATGTTTTTACCCAGGTTCGGGCCCTCTCGATGGAGGTAAAACCCTACTCCTGCTTGATTGATATTGATGATATGGGTAGTACAAGAGTGGATCTACCACGAGATCAAGGAGGCTAAACCCTAGAAGCTAGCCTATGGTATGATTGTTGTAATGGTTGTTGTCCTACGGACTAAAACCCTCCGGTTTATATAGACACCGGAGAGGGCTAGGGTTACACAGAGTCGGTTACAATGGTAGGAGATCTACATATCCGTATCGCCAAGCTTGCCTTCCACGCCAAGGAAAGTCCCATCCGGAAACGGGACGGACTCTTCAATCTTGTATCTTCATAGTCTTGGAGTCCGGCTGACGATGATAGTCCGGCTGTCCGGACACCCCCTAGTCCAGGACTCCCTCAGTAGCTCCTGAACCAGGCTTCAATGACGATGAGTCCGGCATGCTTATTGTTCGGCATTGCAAGGCGGGTTCCTCCTCCGAATAATTCATAGAAGATTGTGAACACGAGGATAGTGTCCGGCTCTGCAAAATAAATTCCACATTCCACCGTAGAGAGAATGATATGTACACAAGTTCAATCTGCTGACGTATTTTGTGGCATGACGTCACACCACTACCAAGCCTTTACTTGAATCGTTTTTTACTATACCACCTCAGCGCGTTTAGCGAAGCAGTTTCCTTGGCATGTCTTGTCGAAGCAGAGATCGTGTTCCCCTTATTCCGGGATTCTCATCAATACGGACGTGGGTAACCCAACCGCGCCATTGATGGTGGCGCTTGGGAGATAAGCGAGTTTTACCAGGCCGGTGGGGACGCATAGTTTTTGTTCGCCCATATATAAGGGGATAAGAATCCACCCTTTTTTACCTACGCCTTCTTCCTCCTTTGCTTATCCATCTCCGCGCACTCGAGCTCCAGTGCCCAAGCCCGCACATCTCGTCTCAACCTTCTCTAGTCATGTCCGGAGCGGGAGGCAAGTGGATGGCCTCCTCCGTTACGGAGGGGCACATCGAAAGACTGCGCAGCACCGGATATCTGTCCAGCGACATCGCGCACCGGCTGCCCAACAAGGGGCAGCTCATCCCCACCCCCAGGCCCCATGAGAGGGTCGTATTCCTTCCCCACTTCCTCCGCGGACTGGGCTTCCCATTGCATCCCTTTGTTTGGGGGCTCATGTACTATTACGGCCTGGATTTCCATGACCTGGCACCAAACTTCATCCTCAACATCTCGGCGTTTATCGTCGTGTGCGAGGCCTTCCTCTGCATCCAGCCCCACTTCGGCTTATGGCTCAAGACCTTCAATGTCAAGCCGAAAGTGGTGAAGGGCACTCAAACGGAGTGTGGAGGCGCCATGTTGGGCAAGATGCCCAACGTCATCTGGCTCGAAGGGGCCTTCGTGGAGTCCGTCAAGGGGTGGCAACCGGGGTGGTTCTATATCACCGAGCCGCGCGACCTTAAGTGGGCGGCGGCCCCCGAGTTCAGATCTGGTATCCCTATGCAGCTCACCTCCTGGAAAGAGAAGGGCTTGCTATGGGGTAGTTCGGAGGAGCTGACAGGACTCCAGTCCTGTCTCCAGACCCCGGTGAACAAGAAGCCTAGGCTCGTCAATGTGATCCAGGTCATGCTCGTCCGCCGGATTCTCCCTTGCCAACAACGGGCTTTTAATTTGTGGGAGTTCGATCCGGCACAGCACCAGGCCTTGAGCGGGCTCTTTGACACGACGTACGAAGCCGCCTGGAGGGTGCTGTTCAAGGGCGGAGAAGCCCCCGCGTCCGCGATGGAAGACCGCGGATTCAGCACCAAGCGCCCGACCGGCGAGGTAAGCTTTGTTATCCTCTACGGGACATTTATTTTCTTTCATAGTTTGGCTCTATGCGGGATCTAAAACTCCCAATGCCTTTGACAGGACTGGCAGAGGACATCCGGACAGGTAGACTGTCTGGCCCCCCTCCCCGAAGACCCAGCGGACGCCCGCTTGACGGGGCTGCTGGTCCCGGCTCTCTATGTGGTGCCGGAGAAGAAGGCCGAGAAGAAGGCCACGGGAACTCGAAGAATTTCCCGGCGCCAGGTGATATCGGACTCATCGTCCGACGGCTCCGAGGCGAACTCCTCCCCCGAAGACGAGGAGGATAAATAGGACTCTCTCCCAGAGGAAGGAGAGAGGAAGAGGAAGGCTTCCCCAACAGGGGAGGCCGAAGGGTCCAAGAGGGGAAGGACTATTCCCCCGGACAGCTCCACCAACGCCAACGTTGGCGACGAAGAGTGGCCCTCAAGGGCCAGGCCTCCGGCAAGATCGTAAGTATCCGGATTCCTGAATGATTTATAATTTCTCTTTTGTGTCACATAGTGTCCTTTTAATGCCGCACGCTGCCTGCAGTCCGGCCGATGATGATCTCCCCGCTTCATCGAGCGGGTCGTTGGCTCCGTCGGATGTAGATTCCATCCCGACTGCCTCCACCCCTCGCGACGCTGAGGACGCCGAGGTGGGATCCCGAGAAGGGACCCATCAGGAGGAGGCTCCGGAGGCGCCACAAGGCAGCCTCCCGGACTTTGCGCCGGACTCCACGCCGGAACCCGCAGTGGTTCCGGAGTCTGGCAGGCGGCCCCTTCGCAAGAAGGGCAAGACCGTGACGCCGGCGGCTTCCGTCCAACCGGAGGCGCCGGACAACTTGTTGGAGGCGCTCAATGGTGCTTCCATCGAGGAAGAACACCGCACTATTATGAGTGCGGTGATTCAGAAGGTTCAGCTCGCCAAGAGCGGGGTGACCGAAGCCTGCAGTAGCCTTCTAACAGGCTTTGAGGTAAGAAGTTCAAAAATATGCAATGTAATACCGCATAGACAGTAGCCCCTGATGCTCGGTTCGGTGTTCGGAATGAAAAGCCGGACTGAGAATCTAAAAAAGATATACGCAGGATTGCTAAAAATTATGTCAATATGGGTTTGCAGGCTGCGCTGCTGACCTCTGCCGCACTGACTGCGGAGGTCGGTGCTTTGAAGCAGGACCTCGAGTGGTCCGAGCAAGAGCTCGGCCGTGCCAAGAAGCAGCTCGAGGACAAAGAAGGTGAGTAACACCACTTTGAATTTTTACCTTACAGAAAAGGATTTAGGTTGCAACAAAAATAACAAGGATAACGTGGGTACTGCAGGGGCCACGAACGAGGTGGCAAACCTGAAGGAGGTTGTGTCTGCGGCCGAACACAATGCGGCCGCAGAACAGGCAGAGCGAGAGAAGCAGGAGACGCGGGTGGCAGAGGTGCGGCAAGAGCTCCAGGCTCTCATGGAAAAGCATGAGAGTTTGGAGCGTGACTCAAAGACTCGAGAGTCCGAGCTTGCCTCGGCTCTCGAAAGTGCCAAAGCCACCAAGGCCGAGGCCCATAAGTCCCTCCAGGAGATTGAGGCGGTGAAGAAGATAGCGGCGGGTAAGGCATTCTTCATGCAAAGCAAGCATGTGAATGTAAACTACCTGACACTTACCCGAATTCGGAGCTCTCCAGGGGTGTTTGCAGATCTGCCTCGCAGCGTGTCTGATGCCGCTGCATTCTACCGGGCTGAAGAGGGGAGCTCAACG
Organism: Triticum dicoccoides; assembly: GCF_002162155.2. Taxonomy (NCBI): domain Eukaryota; kingdom Viridiplantae; phylum Streptophyta; class Magnoliopsida; order Poales; family Poaceae; genus Triticum; species Triticum dicoccoides. Next base: position 156,939,058 of record NC_041389.1, read on the forward strand.
GAGAAGGTCTTCTGGTCTCAGTACACTGAGGCTGGACATCCGGTGCCCCCTAGCGACCAGTTGAAGCAGCTGGTCGAGCTCCACAAGGTAGCCGAGCAGGCCTTGAAGGGCCTCATAGTCCGGCTGTGGCCTGGAGAGGCCATGCATGGGAGCTACTTCGGCCTCGTGCAGCGGCTGGTGGATGCGTGTCCCTGGGTGGAGGTCATCAAGCGCTCCGCCTGTATTGAAGGTGCCTGTCGGGCCCTTGCCCGTGCAAAGGTGCATTGGGGCAGGCTGGATGCAGAGAGGCTCCTGACGGATGTGCCGCCGCCGGGCAAAGAGTATCGTACGCCCGAGATGTATTATAAGACTGTCCTGAAGGGTGCCCGCAAGATTGCGGATGAGTGCCCCAGAGATGTAATTATTGAGTAGACTCGCCATGTGTTATCCTGTGCGCTGAAAACATTGTTCATATGCGCTAAGCAACGCTTATTTATTTAAAATATTACCTTCTGTGCGGCAGTTTATTAAATCTGAGAGATAGCAAGTCGTCGGCTTCAGCCCCCATGCCACGAGTGCTGGGGTGTTCGGGATAAACTTGAGCACTCTTGTTCCCATTTTTGGGTCCATCTAGGGAGGCGCTCAACACAACGAATAAGGCAACCGGACTTATAATGCTTGAACACTCTCACTTAGCCATAGAATTCTATAATTTTAAATTTCGGCGAAGCCCCTAGTATTCGGAAGACCGAGTTCGGGGCGCTATCCACGCCTTGGCCGGACATTATCCGGTTCTTCGCTCGAAGCGGCATAAGTCTTTAGGGACTCGAAAAGACCTCTCGAACAACGACCAGTCTCTCGCCTTATCATGACAGTCAGTTTTAGCTTTCTCCACTGAGGCGCTCGCCCAGCTCAACCGGGGCGCAATCGCAGTGGTTCTCCCAGTGCTAACTTAGCCGACAGAACGGAAGGTACCAAAACATGGGAGCCGGGCAAACCCAACTATTGACCCAAGACATGATTCGGAGCCGATTCATATAATGCTATAAGTTCTGGGTGCCGCACTTGTGAAAGTGTTCGGATTTATCACACCATAATGCGGGGAACATAAGCCCCTGGTGTATTCGGCCGTACCAAAATATACGGATGCGAGATGTCATTGATGAACATATATATAACGTAATGCAATTATAGGCAAAAAGTGCTGCATTGTTTATTCAAGAAATTCTGCTATTAGCGCAGAGCGATACAAATAGTGCGGTAAGCAAGGGAGTGGACTATTTTAAACATGTCCCCCTCCAGGGGTGGGCTGCGGAGTGTTGTAATAAACAGATTTAATCCTCGTAATGGAGACCACCTGAGTGTTCGTCGTAGCCCTTGTTCCTCCCTGGCCGTTGCATCGTGAGTTCGGCCGATCTGCTACCGTACAGGACCTCTTGTAGACGGAGTCCTGTAGATAAAAATAAAAATAAAAAAGGAAAAGAAAAAGAGCGACACACTTAGGAGCCCCTGGTGTGGTTGAGCCACACTCTGGGCTTGTCGTGGTCGTGCCCCTCCCCCTATGCTCAAGGTATCTCTAGAGCGTAATGATGTACGCGGGGAGCTTGTCTTGCAATCATGCAAGGGCTGGGGGTGGGGCCGCATTGCTACGCATGCTCGGAACGTGCCAGGTGGTCTTGATTGATGTTGCTCCGGGCGCGTTTGGCCGTGTCCGGTCGTTTAACATCCGGACTCGAAAATTGCCTTAGAAGGCTGCTCTGTACTTCTGCCGCGAGAGCCGCTGTATGTTCCTTCGTTCGTAGGGAGCGTTCCGTATTTCCATTGACCGTGATGACTCCACGAGGGCCTGGCATCTTGAGCTTGAGGTATGCATAATGCGGCACCGCATTAAACTTTGCGAACGCGGTTCGTCCGAGCAGAGCGTGGTAGCCGCTGCGGAACGGGACTATGTCGAAGATTAACTCCTCGCTTCGGAAATTATCCGGGGATCCGAAGACCACTTCCAGTGTGACTGAGCCTGTACAATTGGCCTCAACGCCTGGTATGACGCCTTTGAAGGTCATCTTTGTAGGTTTAATCCTTGAGGGGTCTATGCCCATCTTGCACACTGTATCCTGATAAAGCAGGTTCAGGCTACTGCCTCCGTCCATCAGGACTCTCGTGAGGTGAAATCCATCGACGATTGGGTCTAAAACCAATGCGGCGAATCCGCCATGGCGGATACTGGTCGGATGGTCTCTTCGATCGAAAGTGATCGGACAAGAGGACCATGGATTGAACTTCGGGGCGACTGGCTCCATCACATATACGTCCCTTAGTGCACGCTTCCGCTCCCTCTTGGGTATATGGGTTGTGTATATCATGTTTACTGTCCGCACTTGTGGGGGGAAGCCCTTCTGTCCTCTATTGTTCGGCGGCCGGGTCTCTTCCTCGTCATCGCTGTGCAGCCCCTTATCATTGTTTTCGGCAATTAATTTGCCTGCCTGCTTGAATACCCAATAATCTCTGTTGGTGTGGTTAGTTGGCTTTTCGGGGGTGCCATGTATCTGGCAAGAGCGGTCGAGTATTCGGTCCAAATTGGACGGGCCCGGAGTGGTTTTTTTGAATGGCTTCTTCCGCTGACCGGGTTTAGAGCCTCGGAATCCGGCGTTGACTGTCGTATCCTCATTGTTGTCGCTGTTAACGCAGCGTTTGTTTTTGTTTTGACGCGACCTGCCATTGTGGTCCTTAGTATCCGGACTGCCAGCATTTTTACTGAGGTTGTTGCTGCGAGCTAGCCAGCTATCCACTCCCGCACAGAAGCGGGTCATGAGTGATGTGAGGGCTGCCATGGATTTCGGCTTTTCCTGTCCTAGGTGCCAGGCCAGCCACTCGTCGCGGATGTTATGTTTGAAGGCTGCGAGGGCCTTTGCATCCGGACAGTCGATGATTTGATTTTTCTTTGTTAAGAACCGTGTCTAGAATTGTCTGGCCGATTCGTCTGGCTGCTGAATTATGTGGCTTAGGTCATCGGTGTCTGGTGGTCGCACATATGTGCCCTGGAAGTTGTCGAGGAATGCGGCTTCCAGGTCCTCCCAACACCCAATTGACTCTGCGGGCAGGCTCTTGAGCCAATGCCGAGCTGGTCCTTTAAGCTTGAGCGGGAGATATTTGATGGCGTGGAGATCGTCGCCGCGGGCCATATGGATATGAAGGAGATAATCCTCGATCCAAACCGCGGGGTCTGTTGTGCCATCGTCAGATTCAATGTTGACGGGTTTAAACCCTTCAGGGATTTGATGATCCATTACTTCATCTGTGAAGCATAGTGGGTGTGCGGCGCCTCTGTATTGAGCAATGTCACGACGTAGCTCAAGAGAGCGTTGTCTGCTGTGTTCGGCCCGACCGGAGTTGCTATATCCGGTGCGACGGTATTCGTTGTGGGTCGTGGGGCGCCCACGTGATCCATAGATAGATCTGGATTGTCTTGCCTTGTCCTCCAATATATCCCGCAAGTCGGGCGCGTTCCCTCGTGGCTTCGTACTTTTTGAGCGGTGCTGGGGTACGGTTCTGGTGGAGGGCCTAGATGCCTCTCTGTCGCGGCCACGAGGTGGTCGGTCTGCCGTATTGTGCGCTGGTGATGAAGGTTTGTATGCTTCCTCCTCTAGTCGGGGGAGCAACTTGCGTTTTGGGTATCTTTTGGAGGGGCATTCGAGTTCGTACTCTTCGGCCGCGAGGACCTCGGTCCATTTGTCGGCCAGCAGGTCTTGATCAGCTTGAAGCTGTTGCTGCTTTTTCTTTAGGCTATTTGCTGTGGCCATTAGCCTGCGTCTGAAATGCTCTTGTTCGACGGGATCCTCAGGCACGACGAATTTGCTGTCGTCGAGGCTTGCCTCGTTTCCGGAGGGAGGTATGTAATTATCATCCTTGACCTCTTCGTTTGCTGCTCTCTCGTGAGGGCTGGCTTCTGCGTCCTCCTGTGCTGAATCTTGCTGGAGGGGGTTGTCTTCGGCACTTTCTGGGGTGTTATTATCTCCTGTGCCGGAATCTCCATTCTTGCTATGGCGGGATTTAGAGCGGCGCCGCTGACGTCAGTGCTTGGGCTGTTTCTTTAAGGAATTTGCCTCCGCTGCTTCTTCGCCGTCCCCATCTTTTGGGGTGTCCACCATGTATATGTCGTATGACGAGGTGGTCTTCTAGTGCCCTATAGGCGCTGGTTCTTGATCGTCTCCGGCATCGTCGTCCATACCGTCGATGTCTTCGGAGTCCTAGTCTAGCATGTCGGTTAGATCGTCGAAAGTGGCTACAAAGTGGGTGGTGGGTGGGCTTTGAATTTCTTCGTCGTCCACATCCCAACCATCGTGGCCGTAGTCCGGCCAGGGCTCTCCGGATAGCGAGAGATGCTTTAGCGATTTTAGGATGTCGCCAAAGGGTGAGTGCTGAAAGATGTCAGCAGCGGTGAACTCCATGATCGGCGCCCAATCGGATTCGATTGGCAGGGGCGCAGGAGGTTTGGGGTCCGGCAGGGAGTCTGGCACCTCGGAGTCACGAGCTTTATAAGGGACGAGGTCAGTGTTCGGCTCCATCGCCGTGGAAGTTGCAGCTCCCGAGGCGGTGTCCAGCCACCCGTCCTTGATCTGCGCGATCGGCTCCGGACTATGGGTCGGAGCGGATTCGTGTGCGGCCTCCAAGGTACTGTCCCGCGGCAGAGTTAGATCATGCCCATCGTGACAGTGCGGCACGCTCGGCTGGAGCTCGGATCCATCGAAGATCAAGTCTCCGCGGATATCCGCCGTGAAGTTTAGGCTCCCAAATCTGATCTGGTGGCCAGGGGCGTAGCTTTCGATCTGCTCCAGATGGCCAAGTGAATTGGCCCGCAGTGCGAAGCCGCCGAACACGAAGATCTCTCCGGGGAGAAAAGTCTCACCCAGGACTGCGTTGTTGTTGATTGAAGAAGCTATCAAGCCTATCGGTGACGACACAGAGGAACTCTCAATGAAAGCACCAATGTCGGTGTCAAAACCGGCGGATCTCGGGTAGGGGGTCCCGAACTGTGTGTCTAGGCGGATGGTAACAGGAGACAAGGGACACGATGTTTTACCCAGGTTCAGGCCCTCTTGATGGAGGTAAAACCCTACGTCCTGCTTGATTGATATTGATATTGTGGATGTTACAAGAGTGGATCTACCACGAGACCAAGGAGGCTAAACCCTAGAAGCTAGCCTATGGTATGATTGTAAGGGTTGTTGTTCTGTCCTACGGACTAAAGCCATCTGGTTTATATAGACACCGGAGAGGGCTAGGGTTACATAGAGTCGGTTACAATGGTAGGAGATCTACATATCCGTATCGCCAAGCTTGCCTTCCACGCCAAGGAAAGTCCCATCCGGATACGGGACAAAGTCTTCAATCTTGTATCTTCATAGTCTTGGAGTCCGGTCGATGATGATAGTCCGGCCGATGATAGTTCGGCCGATGATGGTAGCCCAGCTATCTGGACACCCCCTAATCCGGGACTCCCTCAGTAGCCCCTGAACCAGGCTTCAATGACGATGAGTCCGGCGCGCATATTGTTCGGCATTGCAAGGCGGGTTCCTCCTCCGAATAATTCGTAGAAGATTGTGAACACCAGGATAGTGTCCGGCTCTACAAAATAAATTCCACATTCCACCGTAGAGAGAATAATATATACACAAGTTCAATCTGCTGACGTTTTTTGCGGCATGACGTCACACCACTACCAAGCCATTACCTGAATCATTTTTTATTTTACCACCTCAGCGCATTTAGCGAAGCGGTTTCCTTGGCACGTCTTGTCGAAGCAGAGATCGTGTTCCCCCTTAATCCGGGATTCTCATCAATACGGACGTGGGTAACCCAACCGCGCCATTGATGGTGGCGCTTGGGAGATAAGCGAGTTTTACCAGGCTGGTGGGGACGCATAGTCTTTGTCCACCTATATATAAGGGATAAGGATTCACCTTTTCACCTACGCCTTCTTCCTCCTTTGCTTATCCATCTCCGCGCACTCGAGCTCCAGCGCCCAAGCCCGCACATCTCGTCTCAACCTTCCCCAACCATGTCTGGAGCGGGAGGCAAGTGGATGACCTCCTCCGTTACGGAGGAGCACATCGAAAGACTGCGCAGCGCCGGCTATCTGTCCGGCGACATCACGCACCGGCTGCCCGACGAGGGGCAGCTCATCCCCACCCCCAGGCCCCATGAGAGGGTCGTTTTTCTTCCCCACTTCCTCCGCGGACTGGGCTTTCCACTTCACGCCTTTGTCCGGGGGCTCATGTTCTACTACGGCCTGGATTTCCATGATCTGGTGCCGAACTTCATCCTCAACATCTCGGCGTTTATCGTCATGTGCGAGGCCTTCCTCTGCATCCAGCCCCACTTCGGCTTGTGGCTCAAGACCTTCAATGTCAAGCCGAAGATAGTGAAGGGCACTCAAGCGGAGTGCGGACGCGCCATGTTGGGCAAGATGCCCAACGTCCTTTGGTTCGAAGGGGCCTTCGTGGAATCCGTCAAGGGGTGGCAATCGGGGTGGTTCTATATCACCGAGCCGCGCGACCCTACGTGGGCGGCGGCCCCCGAGTTCAGATCTGGTATCCCTACGCAGCTCACCTCCTGGAAAGAGAAGGGCTTGCTGTGGGGTAGTTCGGAGGAGCTTACGGGACTCCAAGCCTGTATCCAGAAGCTGGTGAAGAAGCTCAGGCTGGTTAACATGGTCCAAGTCATGCTCGTCCGCCGGATTCTCCCATGCCAAGAGCGGGCATTCAATCTGTGGGAGTTTGATCCGGAACAACACCAGGCGTTGAGAGGGCTCTTCGACATGACGTACGAAGGCGCCTGGAGAGTGCTGTTTAAGGGCGCCAAAGCCCCCGCATCCGCGACTGAAGATTGCGGATTTCGCTCGCAGCGCCAAGTTGACGAGGTAAGTGATTCTACCCCTTTACGGGACACTTGCTTTTCATAGTTTGACTCTATACGGGTTTTAATTTCCCCTTTTCCTTTGACAGGACTGGATGAAGAAGGCGGAGCAGATCGTCTGCCCGGCTCCCATGCCAGAAAACCCAGTAGACGCCCGTCTAGCGAGGCTACTGGTTCCGGCACCGCACGTGGTGCCGGAGAAGAAGGCCAAGAAGGAGGCCACGGGTACTTGAAAGAGCTCCCGTTTTCAGGTGTCCGACGACTCCGAGGCAGACTCCTCCCCCGAAAACGAGGAGAAGAAAGAGGACTCTCTCCTAGAGGAGGGAGAGAGGAAGAGGAAGGCTTCCCCTATAGGGGAGCCCGAAGGGTCCAAGAGGGGAAGGACTATTCCCCCGGACAGCTCCGCCAACGTCAACGTTGGCGACGAAGAATGGCCTTCAAGGGCCAGGCCTCCGGCGAGATCGTAAGTATCCAGATTCCTGAATGATTTATAATTTCTTTTTATGTCACGTAGCGTCCTTCTAATGCCTCATACTGCCTACAGTCTGGCCGATGATGATCTCCCCGCTTCGTCGAGCGGGTCGTTGGCTCCATCGGATGTGGACTCCATCCCGACCGCCTCCACCCCTCACGACGCCGAGGACGCCGAGGTTGGATCCCAAGAAGGGACTCATCAGGGGGAGGCTCCGGAGGCGCCTCAAGGCGGCCTCCCGGACTTTGCGCCGGACTCCACGTCAGAACCCGCAGTGGTTCCGGAGTCCGGCCGGCGGCCCCTTCGCAAGAAGGGCAAGACCGTGACGCCGGCGGCTTCCGTCCAACCGGAGGCGCCAGACAACTTGCTGGAAGCGCTCAAAGGAGCTTCCATCGAGGAAGAACACCACACTATTATGAGTGCGATGATTTAGAAGGTTCAGCTTGCCAAGAGCGGGCTGACCGAAGCCTGCAGTAGCCTTCTATCAGGCTTTGAGGTAAGAAGTTTAAAAATATGCAATGTAATACCGCATAGAGAGTAGCCCGTGATGCTCGGTTCCGTGTTCGGAAAGAAAAGCCGGACTGAGGATCTAAAAAGATATACGCAGGGTTGCTAAAAAGTTATGTCAATATGGGTTGCAGGCTGCGCTGCTGACCTCTGCCGCACTGACTGCGGAGGTCGGTGCTTTGAAGCACGAGCTCGAGCGGTCCGAGAAAGAGCTCGGCCGTGCCAAGAAGCAGCTCCAGGACAAAGAAGGTGAGTAACACCACTTTGAACTTGTACCTTACATAAAAGGATTTAGGTTGCGACAAAAAATAACAAGGATAACATGGGTACTGCAGGGGCCACGAACGAGGTGGCAACCCTGAAGGAGGCTGTGTCCACGGCCGAACGTAATGCGGCCGCGGAACGTCAGAGCGAGAGAAGCAGGAGGCGCGGGTGGCGGAGGTGCGGCAAGAGCTCCAGGCTCTCATGGAGAAGCATGAGAGTTTGGAGCGCGACTCAAAGACTCGAGAGTCCGAGCTCGCCTTGGCTCTCGAAAGTGCCAAATCCGCCAAGGCCGAGGCCCGTAAGGCCCTTCAGGAGGTGGAAGATGTGAAGAAAATAGCGGCGGGTAAGGCATTTTTCATGCAAAGCAAGCATGTTAATGTAAACTACCTGACACTTACCCGAATTCGGAGCTCTCCAGGGGCGTTTGTAGATTTGCCTCATAGTGTATCCGATGCCGCCGCATTCTACCGTGGTGAGGAGGGAAGCTCAACGGAGAAGGTCTTCTGGTCTCAGTATGATGAGGCCGGCCATCCGGTGCCCCCTAGCGACCAACTGAAGCAGCTGGTCGAACTCCACAAGGTAGCTGAGGAGGCCATGAAGGGCCTCATAGTCCGGCTGTGGCCTAGAGAGGCCATGCCTGGGAGCTACTTCGGCCTCATGCGGCGGCTAGTGGATGCATGCCCCTGGGTGGAGGTCATCAAGCGCTCCGCCTGTATTGAAGGTGCTCGTCGGGCCCTTGCCCGCGCAAAGGTGCACTGGGGCAGGCTGGATGCGGAGAGGCTTCTCACGGATCCGCCGCCAGCGGGCAAGGAGTATCGTACGCCCAAAATGTACTATAAGACTGTCCTGAAGGGTGCCCGCAATATTGCGGATGAGTGCCCCCGAGATGTAATTATTGAGTAAACTTGCTATGTATTATCCTGTGCGCTGAAAACTGTGTTCATATGCGCTAAGCAACGCTTGTTTAATTTAAAATATTACCTTCTGTGCGGCCGTTTATAAAATCTGAGAGATGGCAAGTCGTTGGCTTCAGCCCCCATGCCACTAGTGCTGGGGTGTTCGGGATAAACTTGAGCACTCTTGTTCCCATTGTTGGGTCCATCTAGGGAGGCGCTCAACACAACGAACAAGGTAACCGGACTTATAGTGCTTGAACACTCTCACTTAGCCATAGAATTCTATAATTTTAAATTTCGGCGAAGCCCCTAGTATTCGGAAGACCGAATTCGGGGCGCTATCCACACCTTCGTCGGATATTATCCGGTACTTCGCTCGAAGCGGCGTAGGTCTTTAAGGACCCGAAAAAACCTCTCGAACAGCGACTAGTCTCTCGCCTTATCATGACAGTCAGTTTTAGCTTTCCCCACTGAGGCGTTAACCCAGCTCAACCGGGGCGCAATCGCAGTGGTTCTCCCAGTGCTACCTTAGCCGATAGAACGGAACGTAAGGTGCCAAACATGGGAGCCGGGCAAACCCAACTATTGACCCAAGACATGATTCGGAGCCGATTCATATAATGCTATAAGTTCGGGGTGCCGCACTTGTGAAAGTGTTTGGACTTTATCACACCATAATGCGGGGAACATAAGCCCCTGGTGTATTTGGCCATACCAAAATATACGGATGCAACATGTCGTAAATGAACATATATATAAAGTAATGCAATGATGGGCAAAAAGTGCTGCATTATTTATTCAAGAAGATCTGCTATGAGTGCGGAATGATACAAATAATGCGGAAAGCAAGGGATTGGATGAATTAAAGGCGTCTCCCTCCAGGGGTAGGCCGCAGAATGGTGTATTTAACAAATTTAATGCTCATAATGGAGACCACCTGAGTGTTCGTCGCAGCCTTTGTCCCTCCCTGGCTGTTGCATCATGAGTTCGGCAGGTTCGCCGCCGGACGGAGTCCTGTAAAAAAAGAGAAAAATAAAAGAAGAGAGCGACACACTTGGGAGCCCCTGGTGTGGTCGAACCGCACTCTGGGTTTGTTGTGGTCGTGCCCCTTCCCCTAGACCCATGGTATCTCCAGGGCGTAATTATGTACGCGGAGAGTTTGTCTTGCAATTGTGCGAGGGCTGGGGTTGGGGCCGCATTGCTACGCGTGCTCGGAACGTGCCAGGTGGTCTTGGTTGATGTTGCTCCGGGCACGTTTGGCCGTGTCCGGTCGTTTAACGGCCGGACTCGAAAATTGCCTTAAAAAGGCTGCTTTGTACTTCTGCCGCGAGAGCCGCTGTATGTTCCTCCGTTCGGAGGGAGTGTTCCGTGTTTCCATTGACCGTGATGACTCCGCGAGGGCCTGGCATCTTGAGCTTAAGGTATGCATAATGCGGCACCGCGTTGAATTTTGCAAACGCGGTTCGTCCGAGCAGAGCGTGATAGCCACTGCGGAATGGGACTATGTCGGAGATTAACTCCTCGCTTCGGAAATTATCCGGGGATCCGAAGACCACTTCCAGTGTGACTGAGCCTGTGCAACTGGCCTCAACACCTGGTATGACGCCTTTGAAGGTCGTCATTGTAGGTTTAATCCTTGAAGGGTCTATGCCCATCTTGCGCACTGTATCCTGATAAAGCAGGTTCAGGCTACTGCCGCCGTCCATCAGGACTCTCGTGAGGTGAAATCCATCGACGATTGGGTCTAAAACCAGTGCGGTGAATCCGCCATGGCGGATACTGGTCGGATGGTCTCTTCGATCGAAGGTGATCGGGCAAGAGGACCATGTGTTGAATTTTGGGGCGACTGGCTCCATCGCGTATACGTCCCTTAGTGCACGCTTCCGCTCCCTCTTGGGTATATGCGTTGCGTATATCATATTTACCGTCCGAACTTGAGGGGGGAATCCCTTCTGTCCTCTGTTGTTCGGCGGCCGGGTCTCTTCCTCGTCATCGCTGTGTAGCCCCTTGTCATTGTTTTCGGCAATTAATTTGCCTGCCTGCTTGAATACCCAACAATCTCTGTTGGTGTGGTTAGCTGGCTTTTCGGGGGTTCCATGTATTTGACAAGAGCGGTCGAGTATTCGGTCCAAATTGGACGGGCCCGGAGTAGTTCTTTTAAATGGCTTCTTTCGTTGACCGGGTTTGGAGCCTCGGAATCCGGCGTTGACTGCCGTATCCTCATTGCTGTCGCCGTTAATGTGGCGTTTGTTTTTGTTTTGACGCGACCTGCCATTGCGGTCCTTGGTATCCGGACTGCCAGCATTTTTGCTGAGGTTGTTGCTGCGAGCTAGCCAGCTATCCTCTCCCGCACAGAAGCGGGTCATGAGTGATGTGAGGGCTGCCATGGTTTTGGGCTTTTCCTGTCCTAGGTGCCGGGCCAGCCACTCGTTGCGGATGTTATGTTTGAAGGCAGCGAGGGCCTCTGCATCCGGACAGTCGACGATTTGATTTTTCTTTGTTAAGAACCGTGTCCAGAATTTCCTGGCCGATTCGTCTGGCTGCTGGATTATGTGGCTTAGGTCATCTGCGTCCGGTGGTCGCACATACGTGCCCTGGAAGTTGTCGAGGAATGCGGCTTCCAGGTCTTCCCAGCACCCAATTGACTCTACGGGCAGGCTGTTAAGCCAATGCCGAGCTGGTCCTTTAAGCTTGAGCGGGAGATATTTGATGGCGTGAAGATCGTCGCCGCGGGCCATATGTATATGAAGGAGATAATCCTCAATCCAAACCGCGGGGTCTGTTGTGCCATCGTAGGATTTGATGTTAACGGGTTTAAACCCTTCAGGGATTTGATGATCCATTACTTCGTCAGTGAAGCATAGTGGGTGTGCGGCGCCTCTGTATTGAGCAATATCGCGACGTAGCTCAAGAGAGCGTTGTCCGCTGTGTTCGGCCAGGCCGGAGTAGTTGTATCCGGCGCGACGGTATTCTTCATGGGTCTTGGGGCGCCCACGTGATCCATAGATAGATCTGGATTGTCTTGCCTTGTCCTCCAATATGTCCCGCAAGTCCGGTGCGTTCCCCCGTGGCTTCGCGCTTTTTGAGCGGTGCCGGCGTACGGTTTTGGTGGAGGGCTTACATGCCTCTCTATCGCGGCCACGAGGTGGTCGGTCTGCCGCATTGTGCGCTGGTGATGCCGGTTTGTATGCTTCCTCCTCTAGTCGGGGGAGCAACTTGTGTTTTGGGTAGCTTTTGGAGGGGCGTTCGAGTTCACACTCTTCGGCTGCGAGGACCTCGGTCCATCTGTCGGCCAGCAGGTCTTGATCAGCTTGAGGCTGATGCTGCTTTTTCTTTAGACTATTTGCTGTGGCCATTAGCTTGCGTCTGAAACGCTCTTGTTTGACGGGATCCTCAGGTACGACGAATTCGTCGTCGTCGAGGCTTGCCTCGTCTCCGGAGGGAGGTATGTAATTATCATCCTCGACCTCTTCGTCTGCCGCCCTCTCGTGAGGGCTTGCTTCTGCCTCCTCCTGCGCTGAATCTTGCTGGAGGGGGTTATCTTCGGCACTTTCTGGGGTGTTATTATCTCCTGTGCCGGAATCTCCATTCTTGCTGTGGCGGGATTTAGAGCGGCGCCGCTGACGTCGGCGCTTGGGCTGTTTCTTTAAGGAATCGGCCTCCGCTGCTTCTTCGCCGTCCCCATCTTTTGGGGTGTCCACCATGTATATGTCGTATGACGAGGTGGTCTTCCAGTGTCCTGTAGGCACTGGTTCTTGGTAGTCTCCTGCATCGTCGTCCATACCGTCGATGTCTTCAGAGTCATAGTCGAGTACGTCGGTTAGATCGTCGATGGTGGCTACGAAGTGGGTGGTGGGTGGGCTCTGAATTTCTTCGTCGTCCGCGTCCCAACCATCCTGGCCGTAGTCCGGCCAGGGCTCTCCGGATAGCGAGAGGTGCTTCAGTGAATTTAAGATGTCGCCGAAGGGTGAGTGCTGAAAGATGTCCGCAGCGGTGAACTCCATGATCGGCGCCCAATCGGATTCGATTGGCAGGGGCGCAGGAGGTTTGGAGTCCGGCAGGGAGTCCGGCACCTCGGAGTCATGAGCTTTATGCGGGACAAGGTCAGTGTTCGGCTCCATCACCGTGAAAGTTGCAGCTCCCGAGGCGGTGTCCAGCCACCCGTCCTCGATCAGTGCGGTCGGCTCCGGACTATAGGTCGGATCGGATTCGTGTGCGGCCTCCAAGGTGCTGTCCAGCGGCAGAGTTAGGTCGTGCCCATCGTGACAGTGCGGCACGCTCGACTGTGGCTCTGATCCATCGAAGATCAAGTCCCCGCAGATATCGGCCGTGAAGTTTAGGCTTCCAAACCTGACCTGACGGCCAGGGGCGTAGCTTTTGATCTGCTCCAGATGGCCAAGTGAGTCGGCCCGCAGTGCGAAGCCGCCGAATACGAAGATCTATCCGGGGAGAAAAGTCTCACCCAGGACTGCGTCATTGTTGATTGAAGAGGCCATCAAGCCTATCGGTGATGACACAGAGGAACTCTCAATGAAAGCACCAATGTCGGTGTCAAAACCGGCAGATCTCGGGTAGGGGGTCCCGAACTGTGCGTCTAGGCGGATGGTAACAGGAGACAAGGGACACGATGTTTTACCCAGGTTCGGGCCCTCTTGATGGAGGTAAAACCCTACGTCCTGCTTGATTGATATTGATATTATGGATGTTACAAGAGTGGATCTACCACGAGATCAAGGAGGCTAAACCCTAGAAGCTAGCCTATGGTATGATTATAAGGGTTGTTGTTCTGTCCTACGGACTAAAGCCATCCAGTTTATATAGACACCGAAGAGGGCTAGGGTTACATAGAGTCGGTTACAATGGTAGGAGATCTACATATCCGTTTCGCCAAGCTTGCCTTCCACACCAAGGAAAGTCCCAGCCGGACACGGGACGAAGTCTTCAATCTTGTATCTTCATAGTCTTGGAGTCCGGTCGATGATGATAGTTCGGCCGATGATAGTTCGGCCGATGATGGTAGCCCGGCTATCCGGACACCCCCTAATCCGGGACTCCCTCAGACGCCATCAAGCTAAACGTGTGCTGAACTTAGAGGTGTCGTACATTCGATACTTGATCAGTTGGATCGTGAAGACGTTCGACTACATCAACCGCATTAAACTAATGCTTCCGCTTTCGGTCTACGAGGGTACATGGACACACTCTCCCCCTCTCGTTGCTATGCATCTCCTAGATAGATCTTGCATGAGCATAGGAAATTTTTGAAATTACATGCTACGTTTCCCGACACTTCTTCTGGCTCAAGAGGTAGTAAGCTGGCGGGCGCCTAAGGAAGAGAGAACCCCCTGCCCGAGGAAGGAGAAGTCATTGTGTTCTCTGATCATCTTCATAGGGGCTTCTCATTGCCCGGGTCAAAAAAATTCTGGGATTTCCTTAACGTTTTCAATCTCCATCCTCAAGATATTGGTCCCAATTCTAGGACCAATCTGTGCCAATTCCAAGTCTTCTGCGAGGTTTATCTTCAAACAAAGGTGACTGTCCCTATCTTCAGGGAATTTTTCTATATCAACCATCAGACCGGATTTGCAGATGGTCCTAACATAGAGCTTGGTGGGGTGTCTGTTCAGAGGCGGAAGTACTGCCCATTTCCAGAAGCTAAACTGCCGAGTCATCTAGAAGGATGGAATAAAATATGGTTTTATTGCAAGAATACTTCTCCTACTGGTGAGAATCCATTGTCGGGTTACAGATTGGAGCGACTTAACGCAACCGAAGCTTTTCCTGGTTGGCCTTCTAAAGAAGAGCGACAACAAGTCGCCCACATATACTCTAAATTGAGGGCCTTGTCAGCAAACGGCCTAACTAGGATCGATCTGACCCGATGTTGGATCAACTAAATAATTCAACCATTAAGTCAGAGGGGCGACTTAGTGTGCAATTATACCGGTGACTTAATTGGCGTACAACGTTTCAGCCAAGTTGAATTGTCCGTTGATGACATAAACAAGGCCGTGAAGAAACTGCTAGGATAGCCCCAAGATGCATGCAATAAGACGGGGCTAGCTCCTTTCTGTATTAAACCCCCAACGCCTTTAGTAAGTATGCTTGTACTCATTTATCCTGCTTATTGATCTTTGCTTGAGTTAGTGATGACCCACAAGTATAGGGGATCAATTGTAGATCTTCTCGATAAGTAAGAGTGTCGAACCCAACGAGGAGCAGAAGGAAATGACAAGTGGTTTTTGGCATGGTAATTTCTGCAAGTGCTAAAATTGTGAGTAACAGGATAGTTTGATAGCAAGATAATTTGTAACGAGCAAGTAATGGTAGTAGTAACAAAAGTTTAGCAAGATAGCCCGATCCTTTTGAGGCAAAAGACATGACAAAATGGTCTCTTATAATAAGCAAAGCATTCTTGAGGGTACACGGGAATTTCATCTAGTCACTTTCATCATGTTGATTCAATTCGTGTTTGCTACTTTGATAATTTGATATGTGGGTGGATCGGTGCTTAGGTGTTGTTCTTACTTGAACAAACCTCGTACTTATGATTAACCCCCTCGCAAGCATCCGTAACTACGAGAAAAGTATTAAGAATAAATTCTAACCATATCATTAAACTTTTGGATCTAATTGGCCCCTTACGGAATAACGCATAAACTAGGGTTTAAGCTTCTGTCACTCTTGCAACCCATCATCTAATAACTACTCCACAATGCATTCCCTTGGGCACAAATATGGTGAAGTGTCATGTAGTCGACGTTCACATGACATCACTAAGGGAATCACAACATACATACCATCAAAATATCGAACACATATCAAGTTCACATGATTACTTGCAACATGATTTCTCCCGTGACCGGAAGAACAAAAGTAACTACTCACAAATGATAATCATGCTCAAGATCAGAGGGGTATTAAATAGCATAATGGATCTGAACATATAATCTTCCACCGAATAAACCATATAGCAACCAACTACAAGGTGTAATCAACACTACTAGTCACCCACAAGCACCAATCTATAGTTCCGGTACAATGATTGAACACAAGAGATGAACTAGGGTTTGAGATGAGATGGTGTTGTTGAAGATGTTGATGGACATTGCCCTCCCCAAGATGGGAGAGTTGTTGGTGATGATGATGACGATAGTTTCCCCCTCCGGGAGGAAAGTTCCCTCGGGGGAATCGCTCCGTAGGAGGGCAAAAGTGCTTCTGCCCAAGTTCCGCCTCGAGACGGCGGCGCTCCGTACCGAAAGTCCTCTCCTTATTTTTTTCTTGGTCAAAATGACTTATATACCAGAAGATGGGCACTGAAGGTGGGCCTGGATGAGCACAACCCACCAGGGCGCGCCTGGGGGCCCAGGCGCGCCCTGGTGTCTAGTGCTCACCAGGGTGGCCCCCTCTGGTACTTATTTGCTCCAGTATTCATCATATATTCCATAAATAATCTTCGTAAAGTTTCAGCTTGTTTGGAGTTGTGCAGAATAGGTGGCCTGACGTAGCTTTTTCTGGTCCAGATTTCCAGCTGCCAGAATTCTCCCTCTTTGTGTGTACCTTGCATATTATGAGAGAAAATGCATTGGAATTACTCCAAAAAACATCATTATGCATAAAAACATCATAAATAACAGTAGGAAAACATGATGCAAAATGGACATATCAACTCCCCAAGCTTAGACCTCGCTTGTCCTCAAGCGAAAACCAAAATCGAGAAACATGTCCACATGCTTAGAGAGAGAGAGAGAGGTGTCAATAAAAACAAAATATGGACATAGAAGCATCATGTGGATTATTATAACAACAACAAACTTAAATATAAGACTTTTATTATAGTTTCTCACGAATAAGTAACAATTCATCACATAATCAAAGTATAAAGCATAAACTCTATTAGAAACCAACAAACTATGTTCTCAGTCAACCTTGCAACTACAATTCATCATCTTTTCAGTAAGGGTCGTCACGTATCGGAGCCTTTAGGCAAGTCCAGATACTCAACCATCATATAGTCTTCTATGATTGCTAACACTCACCGCATACACATGAGCAAAATATTTCAACCACACACATAGAAAAATAGGGGCTTATGGTGTCGCCTCCCAACGTAGTCACCTCAAGGGTGATGTCAACAATAATAACTCATGCTACCCATATTCAACTAGACATATGTGCCAAGATCTTTCCTCACCACATTGTGACACATGGATAATTAAGCTACAGTAATTCTCTTCTAATGATGCCACGTCACCACGATTACTGTTGTTAAACTCATATTGATTCAAAACTAATTCAAAATTCAAATTTAAAATAAAGTCAAACAATAAAAGTTTTCAAAAGTTAAAACTATAATTTTTCCAATGTGAAAAATAAATCATAATTAATTATGGTGGAGTATCCACATTATTATAAAATAATTAAATGCACTAAAATGATTAAAAGAACAGCAAAAAGAATTAATTAAATGCCTTTTGTATTTTATAAAATATTAAACTAATTTATTTAGTTGCCCAAATTTATGTGGCAGTAGTATATTTGTTTAGACTAATTTAGAAATACCTATGTATTTTATTTTAAACTAAAATAATGTGTAACTAAAAGAAAACAGAAAAGGAAAATAAAATAAAAGATAAAAGTATAAAAAACAAATAAAAAAGAGAAAGTCTTTCCCCCCTCCTCCGGGCCAAGTGGCCCAGCTAGCTCCGACCAACCGGCCCAGCCGCACCCCTATCTTCCTCCCCTGTTCATCAGGGCGCGGTGGACGCTCATGCGTCATCGATTGCGTGGATGCCGCACGCGGAGGCCATCCGGCGGTGCCCCATGCCGGATAAGATCAGCCTCGACCCCCTGGCGAACCCTAGTGCCCTCATTACCTTCTCCCTCGCGCCGCTTTCTTCCTCCCGCGACAAGCTGAGCTGCCGTCGCCATGGTCCTGGTCGATGTCGCGCCCACTATCGTCCCCGAGCCGAGCTAAGGTGTCCCTCAGCTCTGCCATCGTCCCCCACGTCACCTGTGACAACCCCTGCATCACCGGATCCCCGTCGTCTTCATCCTTCGGCCACCGGCGCATCCGCGATGATTGCCGTTGTTCTGCTGCTCCTAAGCCATTGTCGGGCCTCCTTGTGCCTCCTAGGTGAGCTCGACCTCACTTCCCCACCGGTGCATCCGCGATGATTGCCGTTGTTCTGCTGCTCCTAAGCCATTGTCGGGCCTCCTTGTTCCTCCTAGGTGAGCTCCACCTCACTCCCCCTTCCTGCTATCTAGCTTCCCTGCCCCTAGCATCATTCCCCATCATGGCTGAGCCCGTCGCGCCACTTGCATCGTCGCCGCAACAACAACAAGCATAGCTCTCGTCCACGCTGTGCATGGAGCTCCTGGATCTCCTAGTAAGCAAACACACCCAGCCGCACCCCTTGCCATGCCCCTGTCGCCGATCTTGTGCACGCCCAACTCCGGCCGTCTTTGGTCGTCGTTGTTCTGGCCAGTCCCCGGCCTCCCTGGCCTCGCCATTGAGCTCTCGGTGAGCATCTCGTCTGATTCCTCTCCTCCCGACCTCGATCACTTGCCGTATAGCCCGCTCGCGCTCTTCGGCAGCCATGGCCGAAGCTTGCGCGTGCCCGTGCCGTGTCCTACCTCGCCGCCTGTTGCTCTTGCTACCGCCCGTCGGTGTTGTTGCTCTGCTGCCCGTGGTCCCCTGCCGCGAGCCTCACCTGCACCGCCGCTCGCCTTGCACCCCCACCGCCCCCACTGCTGACCAACATCCCGCACCGCGCCTTCTGTGCTGACCCCGGCAGCGTTCGCTCGCCCCCCACCCCCCGCAGATGCCCTTGCTCTGCGCCTAGCGCGCTCCTGCACGCGCCCCTGCCCCCCCGCACGCGGCCGCCTTGTGTCACTGTGGCCGCACTCCGACGACCACCTCGGCTCTGCGGCCTCACCCGCACCCCGCGGTGGCTCGGGCGTGCTGGCACCCCTTCGCCCGCTGTGCCATGCGTCTAGCGCCTGTTAAGGCCCCTCAGGGCCTATGGCATATGGGCCCCACGCCCCTTTAGAAAAGGAATTTAAAAATGTAATAATAATTAATTATGATAATTAATCAATTTAATTAATTTTGTTTAGTTAGCTTAATTAACTTAAACCTAATTAGGCTAATTAATTCTGATAATTAGATAACAGTCAATGACCAAGGGGCCCCACCTGTCAGCTTGACTGGTCAATGGTCAGCATTGACTGCTGACGTTATGCTATCGTCATGATGATGCAGTAAATATTTTCCATATTAAATTAATCTATTATTTTTAGAAAATGTTTTAAAACTTTGAAAATTAATAGAAAAATATCCGTAACTTGGATGAAAATGTTTTGTACATGAAATTTGCTCATAAGCGAGTCTGAATACACAATCCGTTCATCCGCCACACGTCCCAAGCATAGCGAACATGCAACCGTCCCCCTTCGGTTCGTTTGTCCGAAAATGCCGAACACCGGGAATACTTTCCCGGATGTTTTCCCTCTTCACCTGTACCGTGTAAAACTGCGTTAGGTCACCCCTAGCACAACGTTTTGGCTTATCATGCTTTGTAATGCATTTGTTTGCTCTATTATTTATTATGTTCCCCCTCCGTTACTTTCCGGTAGACCCCAAGACCGCGATTGATCGGGTGATCGACTACTTCACCATCCAGATCCGTTTTCATCTACAAAGCTTCCAGGCAAGCAAAACCCCTTTGATCAACTAGATATCGCCCACTCTCTTCTGTTTTATTTTTGCATTAGGTTTGCTACTGTTGTCGATTCTATAGCTCCTATTCTGTTGTGTAGCATGTCATTGTTGATACAATTGTTGATACCTTTACCTGCTATCCTAATGCTTAGTATAGGTTGCTAGTATTACATCGGTCGCCATACACTCTTGTTCGTCTGCCATGCTATACTACTGGACCGTGATCACTTCGGGAGGTGATCACGGGTTCACACTATATACTATTACATAGTGATGTTACTGTTCGGAGATGGGGCTGAAGGGGCAGGTGGTTCCACCCAGGTAGTCATGGGCCTGGGTTCCCGACAACCCCTTGATGGTTACTTTGTGGTGGAGCGACATGGCAGGTTGCGACCACCTAGGAGACGGGTGGGCCTGGTCCCTGGTCGGCGTTCGCGGTTACTTCAAAATAACACACTTAACGAGATCTTGGTATTTGATTTGAGTCTGGCTACGAGCCTATACGCACTAACCAACTATGTGGGAACAATTATGGGCACTCGACGTCGTGGTATCAGCTGAAGCCTTCTTGACGTCAGCGACTGAGCGGCATGCGCCGGGTTGGACCGCGTAACGCAACTTCCTTTGTAATGGAGGTTGCTAGGTCTGCTCACTGGCCGCCCACGCAACATGCAGGTGTGCAACGGGCGATGGGCCCAGACCCCTGCGCGCTTAGGATTTAGATCGGTGTGCTGACCTCTCTGTTGTGCCTAGGTAGGGCTGCCACGTGTTGATCTTCCGAGGCCGGGCATGACCCAGGAAAGTGTGTCCGGCCAGAGGGATCGAGCGTGTTGGGTTATGTGGTGCACCCCTGTAGGGAAGTTTATCTATTCGAATAGCCGCATCCCTCGGTAAAAGGACAACCCGAAGTTGTACTTTGACCTTATGACAACTAGAACTGGATACTTAATAAAACATACCTCTTACAAGTTCCAGATACAACCCGATGATTTCTTTTCCACAGGGCGACGAGGAGAGGATCGCTAGGTAGGATTATGCTATGCGATGTTACTTGATGCTGCACTTGCTACTCTCTTCTATATGCTTCAAGATGGAGGCTGCCAGAAGCATAGTCTTTGATAGGACTAGCTATCCCCCTCTTATTCTGGCATTCTGCAGTTCAGTCCATAGATATTACCCCTTTATATAGATACCAATGCATATGTAGTGTAGATCCTTGCTTGCGGGTACTTTGGATGAGTACTCCTATTTAGTTGCTTTTCTCCCTCTTTTCCCCTTTCCTTTTCTTCCGGATGTCGCAACCAGATGTTGGAGCCCAGGAGCCAGACGCCACCTTCGATGACTCCTGCTACACTGAGGGTGCCTACTACTATAGGCAGGCTGCCGACGACCAGGAGTAGTTTAGGAGGATCCCAGGTAGGAGGCCTGCGCCTCTTTCGATCTGTCTCTCAGTTTGTGCTAGGCATCTTATGGCACCTTGTTTAACTTATGTCTGTACTAAGATATTGTTGCTTCTGCTGACTCGTTTATGATCGAGCACTTGTATTCGAGCCCTCGAGGCCCCTGGCTTGTAATATGATGCTTGTATGGCTTATTTGTTTTTAGAGTTGTGTTGTGATATCTTCCCGCGAGTCCCTGATCTTGATCGTATACGTTTGCGTGTATGATTAGTGTACGATTGAATCGGAAGCGTCACACACATGATGCTTGCCAAAGGAGAAAAATAAAAGGAATAGAGAGAAAAACTTTGACACTTGCATAAAAGTAAATACATGAAAGTAAAAGATAGACCCTTCACAGAGGGAAGTAGAGGTTGCCATGCTCTCATTTGTTTGTATGCTCAACACCTTAGTGCAAAAGAACATTACGTTGTATTGCCCCTTGTGATGGCAACCTTTATTATGCTGTCTGTCGCTTTTATTCTTCACTATCACAAGTTCGTACAACGCTTAGTTTTCTCTTACACTAAATGATCTCACACTTTTAGAAGCAATTTTTATTGCCTTATTCCCCTGATGACAACTTACTTGAGGGATCTTACTCAATCCCTAGGTAGGTATGGTGGACTCTTGAAAATAAGATTTGGGTTTAAGGGTCTTTGTATGCACAGGTAGTATCTCTACTTAGTGCGGAATTTTTGGCTAGCAAAGATAGGGGCAAGCACCACATGTTGAAGGATCTATGACAATATAACTTCTATGTGAATATGAACAAACATAAATCATTATGTTTTCTTCCTTGTCCAACGTCAACAATTTTGGCATATAATATTTTGATGGGGGCTCACAATCATAAAAGATTTCTAGGATAGTGTATTTATATGTGAATCTTTTGTTCCCTTATTAATTCTTTCATGAGTTGCATCATTGACCAATGCTATGTTTGTCAATCTGTAATAAAATTTTCTACTTATACTTTCCTTTTTGTGGCGTTATCACCTACCATAAGATTACTATATGATATTTTTAATTTATTTCCTTTCTTTTTATTGCAACATGAAAGTAAAGAAAGCAAAAACTCAAACTAAACTTTATTATATATCTCTCACACATTTACAAAGATAGATCACTAAGCAAACTCTTGAAAAGAAAGGATCAAACTAAACTTTTATTCATCTAAAGCAAAAGATCGAACTAAAATAAGTAAATGCAAAGATAGTGGGGTGATACGATACCGGGGCACCTCCCCCAAGCTTGGTGGAAGCCAAGGGGAGTGCCCATACCCGATACTCAATTTTCTTTTGGTGATGAAGAAGGTGGTGGTGATGGAGTAGAGGGTTTGTCCTTCTTCCTCAGCTTACGCTTGAGGATGGAATTTTCCTCCTTCAATTCACCTATTTTTTGTTCAAGCTCCAGTACCTTTTTGCATAAATCTTGCTTATTTTCCTGCAAAAGGCGGAAGTGTATAAACTGAACCTTAGGCCTCTTTGTTTTATTTGGGAGGATTGACTTCTTAAATTCCGCATGCATGTCCCTAGGTTGAGGCAATGGGACTTCGTCCTCTTCTGAGCTCGTCTCCTGCTTCTCCCTAGGATAATTGTCTTCCTCTTCCTCCGAAGTCCAGCCATAATGCTCTACATCCCCATAGGACTTGGGGTTTGCGACAAAATCACCAACATAGCTCTCACCCTCAGAGTCTTGGGATGGCATATTTTTAGATCTATTAGGAAAACAACAAGAGAAGAAAACAGAAGATTTCTCCGCGATAC
>NC_041389.1:156962460-156976203 GCF_002162155.2 Triticum dicoccoides
GGGGTATATAAAGGTCTTTTATCTTGGGAGACAAGCAAACTATATAAAAACGGAGTCCGGAAGGTACCCAAGGTGGGCACAATCCACCTGGGCGCGCCTGGCAAGCCAGGCACACCCTGGTGTCTTGTGCCCACCAGGGTACGCTTCCCGGTAGTTTCTTATTTTCCTAATTTTTGTTATTTTCCAAAACTGACAAAAAATATTTTTGCGGATTTATCGGAGTCCGTTTACTTTACCGTATCACATACCTCCTCTTTTTCACAATTTTGGAGTGTTCTGGAAGGACTCTTTTATGTGTTCCTCCAGTGTCAAAGTTTGGATAATATTACTTTCAACATTATTGGACATACCTGAGATATAATGTTTTATTCATTGCCCATTAAAAACCTTCAGGTTAGTACCTTCAGCATTATTTATTTTTATAGCTCCAGACCAATAAACCTCCTCGATAACACAGGGCCCTTCCCATTTGGAGAGGAGTTTTCCTTCAAAGAATCTAAAATGAGAATTGTACAAAAGAACATATTCTCCAACTTTGAACTCACACTTTTGGATTCTTTTATCATGCCATCTTTTAACCTTTTCTTTAAATAACTTGGCATTTTCATAAGCTTGGGTTCTCCATTCATCAAATGAGCTAATATTAAATAACCACTTTTCACCGGCAAGTTTGAAATCATAGTTGAGTTCTTTAATTACCCAATATGCTTTATGTTCTAACTCAAGAGGTAAATGACAAGATTTTCCATAAACCATTTTATAGGGAGACCTAGCCATATGATTTTTATATGTTGTTCTATAAGCCCAAAGTGCACCATCTAATTTCTTAGACCAATTCTTCCGGGACCTATTGACAGTCTTTTTCAAAATTAATTTTATTTCTCTATTGCTAAGTTCAACTTGACCACTAGACTAAGGATGATAAGGTGATGCAATTCTATGGTTAACATCATACTTTGCAACCATTTTATGGAAAACACCATGAATAAAGTGTGAACCACCATCAGTTATTAAATATCTAGGGACTCCAAACCTTGGGAAAATAACTTCCTTAAGCATTTTAATAGAGGTGTTGTGATCAGCACTACTGGTTGGAATAACTTCTACCCATTTAGTGACATAATCAACAACAACTAAAATATGTGTATACCCATTAGAGGAAGGAAAAGGTCCTATGTAATCAAATCCCCAAATATCAAATGGTTCAATAGCAAGTGAATAATTCAAAGGCATTTCTTGATGCTTGCCGATATTACCTATTCTTTGACATTCATCACATGATAAGACGAATACGAGCATCCTTGAAGCGAGTAGGCCAATAAAATTCAGATTGCAATACCTTGTGAGCAGTTCTGTCTCCTGCATCGTGCCCTCCATAAGCTTCGGAGTGAAATTTCTGTAGGATTTGTCCCTGTTCATGCTCAGGTACACAACATCTAATAATACCATCTACTCCTTCTTTATAAAGATGTGGGTCATCCCAAAAGTAGTGTCTTAAATCATAGAAGAATTTTTTCTTGTGTTGGTATGTAAAGCTAGGTGGTAAGTATTTAGCAACAATGTAATTAGCATAGTCAGCATAACAAGGGGTGTTATGAGAAACATTTATTGCAGCTAACTGCTCATCAGGAAAACTATCATCAATAGGTAGTGGGTCATCAAGCATATTTTCAAGCCTAGACAAGTTATTAGCTACGGGGTTCTCAGCTCCTTTTCTATCAGTGATATGTAAATCAAATTCTTGTAGCAAGAGAACCCATCGAATAAGTCTAGGTTTAGCATCTTTCTTTTCCATAAGATATTTTATAGCAGCATGATGAATGTGAATAATAACTTTTGAATCAACAATGTAAGATCTAAATTTATCACAAGCAAACACCACTGCTAGGAATTCTTTTTCAGTAGTTGCATAATTTCTTTGAGCACTGTCTAGAGTTTCACTAGCATAATGAATAACTCTTTGTCCTAGAACAGCACCAACAACATAATCACTAGCATCACATATAATTTCAAAAGGCAAGTTCCAATAAGGTGGTTGAACAATAGGTGCAGAAATTAAGGCTTTCTAGAGTGTTTCGAAGGCTTCTAAACAATCTTCATCAAAAACATAAGGAACATCCTTTCATAAAAGATTTGTAAGAGGCCTATAAATTTTATAAAAGCCTTTGATAAATCTCCTATAGAAACCAACATGACCTAGGAAACTACGAACACCTTTGGTATCTTTAGGAAATGACATTTTCTCAATTGCATCAACCTTAGCTTTGTCCACTTCAATACCTCTTTCAGAAATTTTATGACCCAAGACAATACCTTCATTAACCATAAAGTGGCATTTCTCCCAATTCAAGACAAGATTTGTTTGCTTGCATCTCTGCAAAACTCGATCAAGATTGCTTAAACAATCATCAAAAGACTTCCCATAAACAAATAAGTCATCCATGAAAACCTCAACAATCTTTTCACAAAAGTCAGAGAATATAGCAGTCATACATCTTTGATAGGTAGCATGTGCATTGCATAAACCAAAATGCATACGTCTATAAGCATAAGTTCCAAAGGGACAAGTGAAAGTGGTCTTTTCTTGATCAGGTTGAGAAACATGTATTTGTGAAAAACCAGAGTATCCATCAAGGAAGGAAAAATGTGTGTGCTTAGACAATCTTCTAGCATTTTATCAATAAAAGGCAGAGGGTAATGATATTTTCTAGTTGTTTTGTTTAATTTTCTAAAATCAATTACCATTCTATAGCCTGTAACAATTCTTTGTGGAATACGTTCATTCTTATCATTAGGAACAACAGTAATACCTCCTTTATTAGGGACACAATGAACAAGACTTACCCATCTACTATCAGCTATAGGATAGATTATACCTGCTTCTAGATGTTCTAATATTCCCGTTCTTACCACTTCCTTCATCTTCGGATTTAATCGACGTTGGTGATCAACAACTGGTTTGGCATCAGGTTCCATATTAATCTTGTGCTGACATAGAGTGGGACTAATGCCCTTTAAATCATCAAGAGTATATCCAATAATAGCTCGGTGCTTCCTTAGAACTTTCAATGATCTTTCTTCTTCATGTTCTGAAAGGTTAGCACTAATAATAACAAGATATATCTTCTTTTCATCAAGATAAGCATATTTCAAAGTGTCTCGCAATTGTTTTAATACAAACATAGGATCACCTTTAGGAGGAGGAGGACCTCCTAAAGTTTCAATAGGCAAATTGTATTTAAGCAAAGGACGTTGTTCAAAAAAAATATCATCTATTTCATTTCTTTCATGCATATGTAAATCATTTTCATGGTCTAGCAAATATTGTTCTAAAGGATCAGTAGGAGGCACAACAATAGAAGCAAGACCAATTATTTCATCCTTACTAGGCAATTCTTTTTCATGAAGCTTTCTACTAAACTTGGAGAAATTAAACTCATGAGACTCATCACCAAGGATAACACCGACAGTTTGTTTCTCACAATCTATTATTGCATTAACGGTGTTCAGGAAAGGTCTACCAAATATAATGGGACAAAAGTCATCTTGTGGGGAACCAAGGACAAGAAAATTAGTAGGGTACTTTATTTTCCCACACAAGACTTCAACATCTCTAATAATCCCAATTGGTGATATAATATCTCAATTAGCAAGTTTAATAGTAACATCTATGTCTTCTATCACTGTGGGTGCTATGTCATTCATAATTTCTTGATATAAGGTAAAGGGAATATCACTCACGCTTGCACCTATGTCACATAAACCATGATAACAGTGATATCCTATTTTAACTGAGACAACGGGCATGCCAACAACAGGTCTATGTTTATCCTTTTTATCAGGTTTGACAATTCTAGCAGCTTCTTCACATAAGTAAATAACATGCCCATCTATATTTTGTTCCAGGAGATCTTTCACCATAGCAACACTAGGCTCTACTTTGATTTGTTCATCAGGTTTAGGTGTTCTAATATAACTTTTTTGGACCATAGTTGAAACTTTAGCATGTTCCTTTATCCTAACAGGGAAAGGTGGTTTCTCAATATAAGCAGTAGTAATAACTGGATCAACATTATAAATAATAGTTTCCTCTTTAGCTAGTACCGGTTCTTTAATTTCTTCTTTAATAGGTGGGTGATATTTGAACCACTTCTCTTTAGGGAGATCAACATGAGTAGAAAATGATTCACAAAAGGAGGCTACTATCTCAGAGTCATGTCCATATTTAGTGCTAAACTTTTGAAAAGCGTCGGTATGCATAAAAGATTTAACACAATCATACTTAAGTTTAATACCTGTCTCCTTACCTTCGTCGAGTTCCCAATCTTCAGAGTTGCGTTTAATTCTTTCTAAAAGATCCCACCAGAATTCAATAGTCTTCTTCATAAAATAACCAGCACAAGAAGTATCAAGCATGGATCGATCATTATGAGAAAGCCAAGCATAAAAATTCTAATAATTTCTCCTGAGAGCTCATGATTGGGGCATGAATATAACATTGAATTAAGCCTCCCCCAAGCTAGAGCGATACTTTCTCCTTCACGAGGCCAAAATTTATATATGTAATTCTGATCACGACGAACTTGATGCATGGGATAATTTTTTTGGTGGAACTCCAATTTCAACTGATTCCAATTCCAAGATCCAATATCATCGCATAGTCTATACCATGCCAATGCTTTTCCCTTCAAAGATAAAGGGAAAACCTTCTTATTAACATCATCTCCGGGTAAACCTGGAAGCTTAAACAATCCAAAAATTTGTTCCACATATATCAAGTGCATATCAGGATGTTCGGTTCCATCTCCTGCATAAGGATTAGCTAGCAGTTGTTCTATCATACCCGAAGGAATTTCATATTCAATATTTTTAGTAGGTGTAGTAGGTTGAGGGGTAGCTAATTGTGGTTTCGGTCGAGGTGAAGATACCCCGAACAAACCCCTCAAAGGATTGTCTTCCATAGTAACATGTGACAGTAAATTTCAGCACACCATATAAATGTTTCCTTACCAAATTCCACTTACCAAAGGCGCTTCACTCCCCAGCAATGGTGCCAGAAAATAGCCTTGATGACCCACAAGTATAGGGGATCAATTGTAGCTCTTTCCGATAAGAAAGAGTGTTGAACCCAACGAGGAGCAGAAGGAAATGATAAGTGGTTTTCGGCAAGGTAATGTCTGCAAGTGCTGAAATTGTGAGTAACATGATAGTTTGATAGCAATATAATTTCTAACGAGCAAGTAATGTTAGTAGTAACATGAAAGTGCAACTAATCACTGGGTGGTTTTGGTAATTCATAACAACATATAACTCATTGAACTAATATTCTATCAAGATTAATGTTTTAGAAAGTTCAATGGTTGGTATGGCATGGACTAGAGATGTGGACCCCTCAAAATGCTAAGGACACACATTCGATGCACAGAACTATTGAGTGGGGACTATAGCTCCCTTTTGGTGTATGCTTCCCTTATTGGAGCAGCTGTGGTGAGTCGGAAGACGGTGTGGCTGAAGATGCAGAAAAGGCATAATGTTAAGAGCGACACATCTCTTTGATCTGAAGAAATACAATAAGAGATTAATAGCAAGGTACGAGAGTGGTCACACGTCTGTTGACTGAAGACTAAATTGGGGTCACATGATTTTATTTTATTTTGGTACTGTCCGATCTACGCCGGATGGCTTGATGGCCTTCTTGTGCCTCCCGTCTGACACTGTTCGGAATCTTCCCCGAAGAGCCAGCGCCCAACGGCAGAGCAGCCTGCCTCTGCCGTCCGTGGCCCCGACCAAAACCCCGCTCCCCGCCCCACCGCATTGCCGTGGTTACGCCGCCCCCGGGCCAATCCACTAAGACTCGCCGTCATCCAGATCCAGCGGCGACAGTACCTTCAACCCACGCAACTCTAAGATAGCCGTCTAAGCACTACTTCTGCGGTGAACTTGCGCCCCCGCACCCTTATGTTAGACACCAGCCAACCGGCAGCCTAGGAGCTCTACCGCCTCGAGGGGTGCTACTTCCCATTGGGAATCGATTAGCCCAGAATAAAAATTCAAACAACTGAGGCCTAAATAAAGTGATTTGAGATGAGGGTGCGACCTATCTGGCGGCATGGTGAAGTAGGCAGCTCCAGCTGCCGAGTCGGTGAGGCCGGCGCAGTTGCGGTGGCGATCGGCAGCAGGGAAGCAGAGATGTCGCAACAGTCGACGGCTACGGGGAAGCAGCGCCGGGACTCTGGACGGATCCGAAGTTGGAGCCGCTCCGGCACCATGAACAACAGCGGGGGTGAATCGGCTCCGGTACGATTCACACGACCCTCGTCGAGGCAGCTCCAGTAGCACGGAGTAAGAGGCACACGGCCCAGTGCACGACGGCAAATGGACAGCGTCTCCGGCATTAAGGAGGATGGCGGCTGTGAAATTGGTGCTGTGGGGGCGCCATGGAGGAGGGGCTGAGGTTTCATGGCTCGGGAGAAGGGAGCTTCTGGGGAGAAGGTGATTTGGCGCCCATGAGGTATGAATGTGGAGGGAATTGGGAGGGGAGTGGAACCATGTCTTACAGACACATTTCTCTGAAATGTGGGGGGAGTTACATACATATTTTGCTGACCATGGTTTATGAATTATTCGGCACATGTCATTTCGGCCGAGGAGAAGGCGCGCTTGGATGAAGTTAGGAACCTACCCTCGATGTACAATGAGCCAATTGATGCGTGTCCCACATAGGCCGGTAATTTCGCGTCTCCCATTTATTTGCTCGGGCGTATTCCACCGAGCAGAGGGTGTTTAGCGGTTCGTTCAAATTTTGGGAGAACGAGCATCCATGTCTACCTTACCATGTCGATTTGAATCAAATTTTGAAATATTAGCTTGCCACTTCTTTTTTAGATGGAGAGATGATGCTCGGGAGTAATGTGTTTTTACATGCTCGTTGCTAGTGATTTACTATATGAAAAATAGTTGACCCACTCAAAAACGGGAATCAAACCCAAAATGAAATATCTCGATTCAATGAAATAGGTCATTCACCAGGTTAAAATAGTGAACTAAATCCAAAATTGAACACCTCAATCGAGTAGCATGTTGTACAGTATTGTAGTACTCCATGAACACGTTTATAGTCAAATTAATGAACTTGTCTGATATACACATATCCCCGTTCATGTGTGGATTGCGGACAAAATGTTATCCAATTTAAATATTTGAATGCAAGTTTATATCGAAACATGGTTTATACCAGTCTTTGATGCATAAAACGCAACCTCCCCCTCTCCCGGACTCCTCTCTCTCTCTCTCTCTCTCTCTCTCTCTCTCTCTCTCTCCGACAATCTTCAATTCTGTCGCACGCATCCAACACACAAACCTTGTTGGTCCCTCTCTCTCTCTCTCTCTGTGTGTGTGTGTGGGGGGGGGTCTTTGTAGTTCGCATGCATATATACTCCATCTATAGGTCTCTCTCGCTCACTATGTATGATTCTGTAGTCCAAGCTAGATATCTTGGGTGCACTCATCGTACGCACAAAAATTCCTTGGATCATTGCCCTTAACTCTCTCACGCACCACTCTGTCGTCTCGGATCTCTTCCCTCTCTCTCTCAAACTCTTCATCTACCTGGGTCACACATACACATGCATATCTCACTCGCACTCGATAAACTGATCTAAAACTCTATCTCTCTCCCTTGTTCTCTCTCCATCTCACATGCACACACACAATCTCATGCCTAGCTAGCCAAGTATGATGGTCTCTCACTCAATTGTAGGCACACGCAGTCCCCCCTATATGTATATGACTAGCTAATCTTAGTCTCCATCACAAACATGTGCATGGTCTATCTCGATTTCTCTCGGGGCATCTTTCTATCGTGCACGCACCTCCCTCGATCTCCCACCCATATAGTCCCCTCACAATCTCGAGGGGATCTCTCTATCACAAACACACCCTCTCTCCCTCCCCATGCGTCCATGTTCTCCATGTGTCCCTCTCGACCTTTGTTCCTTGTTGGCCAGACCTCTATTGGACATGTGCTATAGGGGTGTCTCTCTCCATTGCAAACAATCGCACACTAGCTATCTTCATGTATCTCCTCGCCTCGCTTTTCTATCTCGGAGATGCCTGCGTGATATGTTTGCATAAGAAACGAAAAAACACACACACTCTCTCTAATTTATCGTTTGTTGTCACTTTCTCTTTCACACACACTCTTTTTGCACACTCACTCATTCTCCTTCACACGCACTTGATCTCTCTTGACTTAGGCACTCTCTTCGGTCCATAGCATATATATTTATTGAAAAGTCAAACATCACAAAGTTTGACCATGTACGTGGAGAAAAACATTTACATCTAGAACGGCAAACATATACCATTAGATTCACCATGAGATGTAATTCCGTATGATGTATCTTTGGTATTGTAGATATAAATAACATTTGCGTAAACCTGATCAAAGTTTCCAAAGTTTGACTTCTAAAAAATTTACATGCACTGCATTATCGAGCGCATGGAATATCTCTTTCCCCCTCTCAGCTATCTGACACACCACTCATCCTTATCGAGGCTCCTCTATCTGTCTCAAACTTTATATCTCCCTGGTTCACACATACACATGCCTCGCTCGCGCTATACATATAGACCCATCCAACACTCTCCGCCCTTGTTCTCTCTCTATGTGACACGCACCCCCCTAAGTACCATAATCCCTCACTCCATCATAGGCGCAAGAACTCCCCCCTAAGTATGATTATCTCTCACTAGCCATCAGGAACACACGTATTGTCTCCTTCCATCCATACATCTATCTCGATATCTCTCGGGGTATCTTCTATCGTGCACACACCTTGTCACTTGATCTCCCACCCATGTAGTCCCATCACGATCTCTAGGGGATCTCTCTCTGACGAACATACACTCTCTCCTCCCCATGTCTGCATTTTCTCCGTATGTCTCTCTCGACCTCTCTCCCTTATTTGTCAGACCCCTCTTGGCCACGTGCTAGGGGTCTTTCTCTCTCGGTTGCAAACAACTACACACTATCTCCTCACCTTGCTTCCGTTGTCAAAGATGCATGTGTGATATGTTTGCATAAGATACACACGCTTTTTGTCTACTTTTATCATGTGTTGTACATGTCTCTTTCACATGCACACACACTTTTTTCACTCACTGTTTCTATTTCACTCACTCTCTCTCTCTCTAGTTAGGGACTCTCTCATGTCCATAAGCATATGGATGTTTTGAAAAGTCAAACCTCAGAAAAGTTTGACCAGGTATATGTGGAGAAAAACATTTACATCTGGAATGATCATTAGATTCATCACAACAATTACTTACTTCATACTATCATTTATCTTTGGTATTGTAGATATAAGTAATTTCTTTATGAACTTGGTCAAAGTTTCAAAAGTTTGACTCTTAAAAAAATGTTGGAACTACATTATCGAACGGAGGGAGTAGCTCTTTCTCTCTCTCTCTGCTATCTCTCACGGGCCTCCCCTCTCACTCGAAATCTCTATACCGACAGATTATATGCTCATTGTGTCAACGTATAGCTCCGTATATTGTTTAGTTGACCGGTCAACCAGTCCACATGCTGCATTGTCAGCTCGTGTTATCTATCTTCGTGTGCTGGCCCATGTGGCAGTGGGTGAAAATAAGTAAACTAGAAGCCCATCTGACACGCGGTGAAGTAAACAAAGTTGAAACCACTTGGGGTAGCACCCTGCATGATAGTAAACTGAGGGTGCATTGAGGACACACTTCTTCTGCGTGAAGGAAGCACTCGCGCACAATTCACTACTGCGCGGCGGCATGCATAGAAGGATGCACTCGCGCACACCCAACACACAACTCACACCATCACACGTGTACACCGGCGTCGCCGCCGGTTGAGATGGACGGCAAGGCAGCCAACAAGCGGAGGCGACTTGAGCCAAAACTGCATCCGACGAGCCTGGACTTCATCAGCAGCCTCCCCGACGACATGCTGCTCGTCGTCATCGGCCTCCTCCCCACCAAATCTACCATGCGGACCGCCCTGCTCTCCCGGCGGTGGCGCCCCCTCTGGCGCCGCGTCCCCCTCAACCTCACCGTCAATAGCTGCCTCTGCGACGGGGATTGCAAATGCATGGCCGCAGTCTCCAAGATCCTTTCATCCCACCCTGGGCCATCCAGACGACTTGACATCCGCATGTTCAATACCAACTTCAAGGTCGAAGCACTACAAAAAATACACTTCCGTGATGATACGTGTTTGTCACAGTAGGTCACATTTTCTGTCATGCATGTACATCCATGACGATTTAATGACAGAATCAAGATAGTCATACCTGTGCAGTCGTAGAAGTGTTCCATGACATTACCAAAATTATCATCACAGAAGTGTCCGCTTCCATGATGATAAATCACGTGTCATAGAAGTGCTTTCATCAAGGGTGACCAACACGTGGCATCCACAATAATGGAATGCCTTTAAGCTATCGGGTCCGGTTTTGGATCCGATAACCCATTAACAGCCCCGACCAATGGGGATTTTCCATGTGTAAAATCATCATTGGCTAGAGGAAACACGTGTCGGCTCACCGTTGGGACAGATGTCATCCACTCATTGGACCGAAGGCGCCTATGATGCGTCGACACGTGGCACGGCCCAACACAGGCCCATTCCCGTGAAAAGGCCGCCCCGTTTGACATGGTCAAAAGGTGGCGGGCCGGCCCACGGAAAGCCTGTTAACGGCCTGTTCGCATATAGCCCATTTACATCCCGCTAACCCAGGGTCCATTACGACCTACCCGAATTAGGCCTAGTAGCGTCATCTGGGCTGTCCAATTTGATTCTAGCCCGTTTTAAGTTCCGGCCCATGTATGGCCCATGACGTCTTTCGGCCCATATGAGGTCCTTTGTCACTCTTGGCCCATTAACGGCCCGTGGTGAAACTGGCCCGTAATGAACAGTGCATCACTTTATACCCATTAACGACCCATTATTCCGTTGGGCCGTTTGCAGCCCATGTTATCTTTCAGCCTTCTCAGGGCCCATTTATTCTTGGGATCATTTCCGGCATTCGGTTACTTACGGCCTGTTACTGTCATTTTCTGCTTGTGGGCCAAATTCAGCCCGTGGTTACAGTCGACCCGTTTGTGGCCCACATTGGGCCATTTTCATAGCGTCACCAAATATGTCCTATTAACAACGGCCCATTATGGTCGGCCCATGAACGGACGATTCCAACTCTAGCCCGTTTACGACCGTAATGCAGTCTGTTATTGGCCCATGTTTGGCAAATCGATCATACGACCCGTATAAGGCCCATTGATGATACGCCCGTAGAAGGCCCATTGTTTCTACACCCCGTAGAAGGCCCATTGTTTTATACGGCCCGTAGAAAGCCCATTGTTTCTACGGCCCATAGGAGATCTAGTGTCACTACAGTAAATATGTAGCCCATGGTTATTGTGGCCTAGTTTTAAAAAATAGGTTACTGCGGCCACTAGCAAACCGCGGAAAAAGAACTGCACTGACTACAAGCAAACAAATAAAAAAGAGAACAAGGAAATAAATAAGCAAGCAACTTACGCTAGGCTATCATGGCTATTACACATATTACATCCACTGGGCATCAAAGTTCGCCACCAGTGCAAATAAACGCGCCGACAAAAGAATATATGTAGCGACCCGACCCGAATGGGTCAAGTCTCTGTGCTTACGTGTCATCCCTGGATCGGTATGCTGACACACACAGTACTCGAGGATTTATAACAGAGGTAAATCACATGTATAAAGTAACATAAATACTATTACCTCAATCCAAAATAGCGGAAGTAACACAGTTGTGGATTCCCATCAACACCAACGACAAAGTTGAGTATAGGAAATCGTAACCCTAACGTATCACTTACTCGTCGTAAGATCCTGCAACATGAGACGTTGCAGCCACAGAGGGTCAGTACATTGAATGTACTGGCAAATTCACACCATAGAGCAATGATGAAAAAGGCTATCACTACATGCATATTTGGCTGGTGGAAAAGCTCTATGGTTACTGTTTTTGCGAAAAGCCAAATTTTCCCTACTACAAAGGAATAAATTTATTTAACTATCATGGTGGTTGTTAAACATTGAGAATGGTTGACAGCATTCTCAATCCCAATTAAAAGTACTCATTAAAACCCAACAATATTGATTAGCAGTAACATGATGAGATTCACAGGAAAATCAAGTACTAGATACTCAAGATGTCCATAACCGGGGACATGGCTAATCATGATTAGTTTGTACACTCTGTAGAGGTTTGCACACTTTTCCCCACATGACTCGATCGCCTCCGTTTGATTTCTCGCACTACATGATGTTTGAGAAACGGATGACCGAGACATAGTCTTTCGGAAGCGCTAGCACATTACATGTGGGGTAGACCGTACCAACCTACATCCCCTACATCTGCTAGTCCACCCCGTAAGAGTTCGCACAACTTAGTCAACTATGCTAGAGCCCATAATAGCATGTGGCTGCACACGGAAGTTTCTAGTTTGAATAATCTCATGATCCCTTTGAGCCTGGGTGGCGGTCCGAAGAAAAACAGGCAAGTCTTGCTAGAAAACAGGTGCCTCAATCCACCCAGATGTGTGTTTATGTTGCCACCTTAAATAAACCAGTAATTAACAATCTCACATCTGTCATGGATATTCACTCACCCAATCCACGTCTACTAGCATAGCATGGCATAATAAGCAAATGTAGAAGTTACTCCCAAAGGTTTGATAATAAAACAGGTGACAGGTACTACCTCATCTACTTCCCATCCCACAATTTAATTAGATCCTATTCATGCAATGTTTGAGGATAGATCTAATGCATAAAAACTGGGTAGTAGAAAAAAGTATGATCAAGTGTTACTTGCCTGCAATGTTGATGAAGATGATTCGCACTCAAAAATCTTGATAGCTCTACTCGTGACACTCCGGTCAATCTATCGCGAGCAAGCAATGGTAACCACACATAAGCAATCACTCAAAAGATCGGAAAGAACGAAGAAAACAAATCGGAAAACATCAAAACCAAGCAAATAACTCTTGCAACATAAAACAATTTCTAATAGTACCAAAATTATGTGAATTTGGCCTTATCAGAAAGTTCAGGTCAAGAGCTTCGAGATGCAAAAAGAATCAACTCAAACGGAGTTATAAAACTCAAGTTATGATCAAACGAAGTTTGAATTCAAATCTGACCTACTTCAAATTTTTAAACTTTCAAAAACATGTTTAAGTTGTTTTACTGGATAGAGTAGATCATAACGAAGAGGTGGGTGTTGGTTTCGTTGAATTTGGATAAACGAGTAAAAAGATGTGGTCGTTTGAAGTACAGGGACTAATCTGTGAAGAAATTTATCACGAATAGGTCCCTGGCAGAAAACTAAAATAAAAAGAAAAATCCTATCCAACGAACTTTCGCTAAACAGATCTACAGAAAGAAAACGTTCACTAAAACTATCTAAACAGAAAACGTTCGTTAAATAATAAACCTAAAAAACAAATCTAGTCTAGGTTTATAAAAAAAACCATATTAAAAGAAAAACCAGAACGGTTTTCTCGGGTTATACCGGTTCGGGAGTAGGGAAACCGGCGGCGGCGGTGATGGTGTTCTCCGGCGAGGAAGATGGCGGCGGCGGCGGCGGCGGCGAGCGGGGAGGCTGCCCCGGTGGTCGGCGGCGTCGGGCGGAGGCACGGGGAGGCGCGGCGCGATGCGGC
>NC_041389.1:156976809-156983890 GCF_002162155.2 Triticum dicoccoides
GGGGCTGCGCGAGGCTTGGAGAAGGGGGCAAAGGAGGTCGGGGGCGGCACGGCGGCGCCGGCGGTGTCGGGCGGGAGTTGGACTCCCCGCTGGAGGTCGGGGATGACCGGGGTGCGGCGTCGGGCCGGCTGGGCCGTGGTCTGGCTGGCTGGGCCGGCCCGGTCCGGTCGGTCCAGAAGATTTTTTTTAAACAATTTCCAGCAAACAATTCAAATAGAAATAAACCACCAAAATAAATATAAACTATAGGCATATTATATATCAAAATTTTCAGAAAATTATTTCCAACAACATGGACATTTTTCTAAGGTCAAATAAAATCCACACAAATTTAAATAAAACAAAGAGTGCTTCTGCCCTAGTAAAATCCAGTAAAAATCATTTTAAAAATACCAAAATTAATTCAAATTTATTTCTCTCCAATTTTCTGATGTAGGGAATCATGTTACCCTATTTTCCATATATTTTATTTTTGGAGAAAAATAATTTGAATAAAACTCAAATAACTCCAAATTGAAAATAAATTCAAAAGAACTTTGAATTTAATTCTTTGAAACTCCCAAGTCATATTTCATATGTTTTGAAGAAGTCATTTTATCTTCGCTCGTGAAAATCATTGAGTTGCCTAAAGTTCCAGAATTGGAAATATTTTCCAAATGAAATCCAAATATTTTCAACACCCCTTGTCATTTAAATAAATGGAAGAAGTCATGTCATCTTCTCTCCAGGGTTGTGTGGTGAAAAGAATTTGAATTCCCGAAGATCAGAAAAGAAAATGAAAGTTTGGGAAAGTCCTTTTATTCCCTCTCATTTAACTTTCAAAAGTTTCGAATCACTCAATCAATCACACAACAATCAAACAAACAATCAATCTATCTATTTAATATAACATTCCGAAATTTAGAATTTTGGGATGTTACAAACCTACCACCCTTAAAATGAATCTCGTCCTCGAGATTCGGAGAGGCTAGCAAGAAATAGGTTAGGGTTTGGGGTCTTCAAAATCCATCGATCATCTCAGGGGTCTCGGGTGCTACCACCCTTAAAATCATTGTTACGGTTCCATCAAAACTCATATACTCCATCCTTATTGTTGACAGTGGCAGTCTTCTCAGATCTTGGGAAAATTCCATCTCTGGGCTCTTCCGGTAGTGGCATAACTTTTCCTCCATACTTCTGTCCTTTCATCTTGATACAATTATTCCGAGACTGGGTCTTCTTAGTTGACGGGTCTGGCGCCAATACTAAAGAAATATCGATATCTCATGGTGGTCAACAATTTATGGTTTCTCCTGCAGAAAACGGGTCTCGGTTGAACCTCACCGTATGACCTACGATTGGCAACAACTGCCTTGTACAAGGAAAAAAAATACTTATACCATTCTAAGGTTTAAACAAGGTTTTGATCGTCGTCTCTCTACTATAGGTAAGTCACTCAGATTTACCATCCCATATAGCAAGGCGAACAATAAGAGTAAGTCAGTATGGTGATCAATCCATCCCGCACCCAAATCATTATCTTGTATGTGGTTTAGCGAATCTCGCATTCTAACACTCGGTCATCCTCACAAGCATTGCAGAATTTCTCTTGTCGACGAACCAAGTTCGGATAAATCCATTGATTCTGCAAGCCAAACCAATATCTATCGTTCCTTTACAACTCTCGGTTTTGCGTTGCTCCTATAAAATCGTCGGTGGGTAAAGGCATATCCTCTTCCAAGGGTTTTCCTTCAGCAAGAGTGTGCTTGCTTCTTGGCAGGTCCTGGGGCCTGTGGGTTATGGCCCATCTCATCACTTGTAAACCTTGAACTCATCATCGCGGGCAACTGATCGTTATTCCAACATTCAACTTCCATCTTCCTAGCATACTTAAAATCCATCCAATTGTACTGTCTTCCTTCCTTCTATTGGCACCAAACTAAGACATGACTACTCAGACTCATCATGGAATTTCCATTGATCCATATTTCCAACATCATACCTCCTTTATATCAAATAGTAATTCATCTCTTCATCCCCGTGGGATGTCCCACATACCGAGATAACAACTTATACTTATGAAATCCATACTCCACTTCGTGGAACATCATTATCCTTTCCAGGGTCAAGCGTCCTTATAGGGGAATCTTGACCATCTCTGCATGGCACTTCTTCAACTGGGAAACGTGAAACACATCATGAACTCCTGACAGTCCTTCGGGTGACTCCAATTTGTTGGCCACTTCTCCCATATACTCCAAAACTCGGTATGGTCCTACAAATCTCGGGGATAACTTTCCCTTAACTCCAAATAGTTTAACTCCTCGTAGAGGGGACACATGAAGACATGCTCTGTCTCCAATTTCATAGACTACCTCCTTGCATTTTTGAGTCTGCATAACTCTTCTACCTGGACTGAGCTACCCTCAGTCTATCCCGAATCTACTTAACATTCTCTTCTGACTCCTTGATCACATTTGGTCCAAACAACTAAGGTATCCAACTTCGTCCCACATCAACGGTGTCTGGCTCCTTCTCCCATACAAAGCTTAAAAGGGGCCATCTTCAAACTGGCTTGGTAACTATTGTTGTATGAGAACTCCGCATAAGGTAGATTATCATCACTACTAGATCCATAATCTAGCGCACACGTTCTCAACATGTCCTCCAGAATCTGATTGACTCTCTCTATTTATCCATCTATCTGCGGATGAAAGGCTGTACTGAACTCTAGCCTAGTACCCAAAGTGTGGTGCAGCTGATTCCAAAACTTTGAGGTAAACTGTGTTCCTCTATCGATGGTCCTCAGAACTCCATGCAGACATACATCCTGGTCAAATATATCTTGGCCAACTTCGCACTTGTATAGGTGGTTTTCACTGGGATAAAGTGAGCCACTTTGGTCAAGCGAATGACCTACTACCCAGATAGACTCATATCCCGTTCGGGTTCTGGGAAATCTGATAATGAAATCTATGCCAAGCTTATCCCACTTCCATTCGGGTATCGACATAGGCTGTAGTAATCCTGCTCGCTTTTGATGCTCTGCTTTTACTCTCTGTGGCATACATCACCTACGACTACATACTCCGTAATATCCTTCTTCATACCAGTCCACCAGAAACACTCCTTCAAATCCAAATACATCTTGGTGTTTCCAGGGCGAATCGAGTATGGTGAGTCATGAGCCTCTTGAAGTATTTACTTCCTGATCTTTGCATTATTGGGAACATATACACGGTCCTCGAACCATAAGATGTCATGCTCATCCTTACGAAAACCTTTGGATTTTCCTTTGCTCATCCTCTCTTTTATCTCAGCAATCTCTTTGTCATACTTCTGAGCTTCACGAATCTTTCCCAACGATGTAGACTGAACTTCCATTGCTGCAACAAAACCTTTGGGAACAATCTCCAACCGAAGTTCCCTGAAAATCCTCGGCTAACTCCTTTGGTAATCCTCCGCTTATGAGGGTATTCGTCCTTGTTTTCTTTATGTTTGTTTCCTATTTCTACACAAATCTTACATGCACAAGGTTTCTTCATATCCCTTCCATAAGGCTTCAATTTCTAGGACACAAACCGAGACTTTAGCAGAGTCAACTTAAATTCTTCCCAAACGGTTACTCCTTGCCATCCATTGATGGTTTGGTACATCCTCCACCAAGTAGCATCAACTCTTACAGAGCACCGAAGAGCATGCTGAGTCATATCCTTTCCGGCTATAGGGTTATTCTTCATGTGGTCCTCCATGTTCTGAATCCATCGGTCCGTCTCCAATTGACTCATCGTCCAGAAAATATAAGCTCATCTACATTCATCCTCTATTGGGTCCATGGGTTTGGGATGGGATAAGAGAGATCGAGAGGGATGCACACAGTACAAACAATAGTTTTGAAAAGACAGGTTTTATTGTGGCTGGCGAAAAAACAACAAACAAATGACAGCTCACAATCGTCGCATCTAACATAAGTATAACAGGGGTTGGGTCTTCTAAAGGTCAATAAATCTTCAAAGTCGTCAAACTCTTCAAGTCTTATTAATGTCTCCTGTGGTTACTTCTGATCATGCTTGTCCTTCTCAAGTTCTTTTGCCAAATCATCTCTGTTGACGAGAAGTCTCTCGTGACGTCCTTTAATGTTCTCGAGTTGCACTCCAAACTTCTGGGTTTCAACATCCTTGGTATGAACCATGTCGTTCTATCCTTCAGTTCCTGATGAATCTCCGGTATCTCGAGGTTTTGTTCCTCAAGCTTGTCTACTTTCAGCTTCTGGTTCCTGAGTTCTTCACGGATTGCCTCCTTGTCAAATATGACTTCCTAAAGTCCATCTTAAAATCGTCGATGTAATACTCCAGATCCTAGCGATACACCAGCTAAAGTTAAAACTTGATCTCTTGCTGCCAGGTGCTCCACTAGCCCTTTTGTCATCCAATTCTTCTGAAAGATGCATGCTTAACACCTCACGGTGACAATAACATGAGCGAGCGATAGCATCAGGGATATCCATGTTTATGACTATGTCTCTGCCATGAGCTATCATTCCATAGTTGATATTTCCTGTCTTGGGGCTTTCTTGACAAAACTTTGAGTTCTAACACTCCATGTTCAGGTCTTTCTCCGATACACCTTGATCTCGGGTATTGACAGCTTCCATAGTCTGTCAAGTTCCATAAGTGTAGCATTCCTTGGTCATACCAAATCTGGAAATTCTTCATATTCTCCTAGTCTTCAACAGTTGTAGTTTCCATTATCATAATGTATGGTAAAATCCTCTTCATTCCGAATGGTCTTAGTTGTCCGATATCTTGTACTCCTTGGAGTGGTCTCATCAGCCGAATCTTCATGTGGTCAAAAGGGGAAAGGGGTATAGTCTCACTAAAAGGAATTTTTGAATAAACTCAGAAGAGAAGAAAGGTAAAAGATTCTTTTGAAAAGGAAGTTGTAGAGAAAAATCTTTCCTATGGGCTTGCCATTTTCTAGGGTCACCTCCTACAGTCAACATGTGCTCTGATACCATCTTTGTAGCGACCCGACCCGAATGGGTCAAGTCTCTGTGCTTACGTGTCATCCCTGGATCGGTATGCTGACACACACAGTACTCGAGGATTTATAACAGAGGTAAATCACATGTATAAAGTAACGTGAATACTATTACCTCAATCCAAAATAGCGGAAGTAACAAGGTTGTGGATTCCCATCAACACCAACGGCAAAGTTGAGTATAGGAAATCGTAACCCTAACGTATCACTTACTCGTCGTAAGATCCTGCAACATGAGACGTTGCAGCCACAGAGGGTCAGTACATTGAATGTACTGGCAAATTCACACCATAGAGCAATGATGAAAAAGGCTATCACTACATGCATATTTGGCTGGTGGAAAAGCTCTATGGTTACTATTTTTGCGAAAAGCCAAATTTTCCCTACTACAAAGGAATAAATTTATTTAACTATCATGGTGGTTGTTAAACATTGAGAATGGTTGATAGCATTCTCAATCCCAATTGAAAGTACTCATTAAAACCCAACAATATTGATTAGCAGTAACATGATGAGATTCACAGGAAAATCAAGTACTAGATACTCAAGATGTCCATAACCGGGGACATGGCTAATCATGATTAGTTTGTACACTCTGTAGAGGTTTGCACACTTTTCCCCACATGACTCGATCGCCTCCCTTTGATTTCTCGCACTACATGATGTTTGAGAAACGGATGACCGACACATAGTCTTTCGGAAGCGCTAGCACATTACATGTGGGGTAGACCGTACCAACCTACATCCCCTACATCTGCTAGTCCACCCCGTAAGAGTTCGCACAACTTAGTCAACTATGCTAGAGCCCATAATAGCATGTGGCTGCACACGGAAGTTTCTAGTTTGAATAATCTCATGATCCCTTTGAGCCTGGGTGGCGGTCCGAAGAAAAACAGGCAAGTCCTGCTAGAAAACAGGTGCCTTAATCCACCCAGATTGTGTTTATGTTGCCACCTTAAATAAACCAGTAATTAACAATCTCACATCTGTCATGGATATTCACTCACCCAATCCACGTCTACTAGCATAGCATGGCATAATAAGCAAACGTAGAAGTAACTCCCAAAGGTTTGATAATAAAACAGGTAACAGGTACTACCTCATCTACTTCCCATCCCACAATGTAATTAGATCCTATTCATGCAATGTTTGAGGATAGATCTAATGCATAAAAACTGGGTAGTAGGAAAAAGTATGATCAAGTGTTACTTGCCTGCAATGTTGATGAAGATGATTCGCACTCAAAAATCTTGATATCTCTACTCGTCACACTCCGGTCAATCTATCGCGAGCAAGCAATGGTAACGACACATAAGCAATCACTCAAAAGATCGGAAAGAACGAAGAAAACAAATCGGAAAACATCAAAACTAAGCAAATAACTCTTGCAACATAAAACAATTTCTAACAGTACCAAAATTATGTGAATTTGGCCTTATTAGAAAGTTTAGGTCAAGAGCTTCGAGATGCAAAAAGAATCAACTCAAACGGAGTTATAAAACTCAAGTTATGATCAAACGAAGTTTGAATTCAAATCTGACCTACTTCAA
Organism: Triticum dicoccoides; assembly: GCF_002162155.2. NCBI lineage: Eukaryota > Viridiplantae > Streptophyta > Magnoliopsida > Poales > Poaceae > Triticum > Triticum dicoccoides. Next base: position 156,983,379 of record NC_041389.1, read on the forward strand.
ATTTTTAAACTTTCAAAAACATTTTTAAGTTGTTTTACTGGATAGAGGAGATCATAACGAAGAGGTGGGCGTTGGTTTCGTCGAATTTGGATAAACGAGTAAAAAGATGTGGTCCTTTGAAGTACAGGGACTAATCTGTGAAGAAATTTATCACGAATAGGTCCCTGGCTGAAAACTAAAATAAAAAGAAAAATCATATCGAACGAACGTTCGCTAAACAGATCTACAGAAAGAAAACGTTCACTAAAACTATCTAAACAGAAAACGTTCGTTAAATAATAAACCTCAAAAAACAAATCTAGTCTAGGTTTATAAAAAAACCATATTAAAAGAACAACCAGAACGGTTTTCTCGGGTTATACCGGTTCGGGAGTAGGGAAACCGGCGGCGGCGGTGATGGTGTTCTCCGGCGAGGAAGACGGCGGCGGCGGCGGCTGCGAGCGGGGAGGCTGCCCCAGTGGTCGGCGGCGTCGGGCGGAGGCAGGGGGAGGCGCGGCGCGATGCGGCGGTGG
>NC_041389.1:156984256-157031420 GCF_002162155.2 Triticum dicoccoides
TTATGAGGGGGGGGGCTACGCGAGGCTTGGAGAAGGGGGCAGAGGAGGCCGGGGGCGGCACGGCGGCGCCGGCGGTGTCGGGCGGGAGCTGGACTCCCCGTTGGAGGTCGGGGACGACCGGGGTGCGGCGTCGGGCCGGCTGGGCCGGCCCGGTCCGGTCGGTCGAGAAGTTTTTTTTAAACAATTTCCAGCAAACAATAAATAGAAATAAACCACCAAAATAAAAATAAACTATAGGCATATTATATATCAAAATTTTCAGAAAATTATTTCCAACAACATGGACATTTTTTCTAAGGTCAAATAAAATCCACACAAATTTAAATAAAACAAAGAGTGCTTCTGCCCTGAGTAAAATCCAGTAAAAATCATTTTAAAAATACCAAAATTAATTCAAATTTATTTCTCTCCAATTTTCTGATGTAGGGAATCATGTTACCCTATTTTCCATATATTTTATTTTTGGAGAAAAATAATTTGAATAAAACTCAAATAACTCCAAATTGAAAATAAATTCAAAAGAACTTTGAATTTAATTCTTTGAAACTCCCAACTCATATTTCATATGTTTTGAAGAAGTCATTTTATCTTCGCTCGTGAAAAATCATTGAGTTGCCTAAAGTTCTAGAATTGGAAATATTTTCCAAATGAAATTCAAATATTTTCAACACCCCTTGTCATTTAAATTAATGGAAGAAGTCATGTCATCTTCTCTCCAGGGTTGTGTGGTGAAAAGAATTTGAATTCCCGAAGATCAGAAAAGAAAATGAAAGTTTGGGAAAGTCCTTTTATTCCCTCTCATTTAACTTTCAAAAGTTTCGAATCACTCAATCAATCACACAACAATCAATCTATCTATTTAATATAACATTCGAAAATTTAGAATTTTGGGATGTTACAATATACCAAACTGAGAGCAGTTCAGAAGGCACTAGGCCGGGCTAGGTCGGGCCCCACAAACAATCGAAGAAGCTGATTAGACGTCATTTGTGTCAACGATAGATGCTTCATCCCTAGCTGTATGGCACGATAGTGCGCAAGGAAGTCTCTAACATCTTCATTACATCTTTGACTTCAAGTTGGAGCTGCGCTGAAGCAACCCTTTCCGCTTTAAGTTGAGACTGATGAAGTCGAACTGATTGAGGCAGCTACTGCACAGAGGTTGTCTCACACCTGCTGGTGAGTAGGTTCAACTCACCGTCTTCATCAAGACAAGACCTTGGGGGTCATCTCGCTATCCTCAAGATGGTTTGGCTCACTATCTTCCCTAAAGTTCTGCCTGGCATAAGAGATACGACTCTGAAAGAGAAACAAGGAGACACGTAATAGGTTTCACAATTATATAAGCAAATAAATGGATCTGTTCTGCATGAGGAACATGTTTTTACAACTACTCCTTCTGTCCCAAAATAAGTGACTCAACTTTGTACTAACTTTTACTAAACTTAGTACAAAGTTGATTCACTTATTTTGGGATGGAGGGAGTACAATTTAAAACTGGTAGTTGTTGCAAACATCCAATCGGATGTAAACAACAAAGTAAACAGCAGTGGAGGAAATGATGCCTATCCAAATCTATACTAGAACAAAGTTTGAAGGCTTGAGAAGGATGAACTTACATTACATGTTAACACGGGCTGGACAAAGCCCTTCTCCATGTTGATGGAAGGATAATTCAATAAATTCCCCAAAGAAAATTCTTTATAAGCGTTGCCATTATTCTACATTTTGCGAAGAGTAAATATAGATCAAATAATATTGGAAGAAACAGAGGATAATGAAGCTCAGGTGCAGACTAATGATACATAATCAAATAGCAATTAATTAAGTACAACGTTACAAGGCAAAAGGGGAAGAGGTACTGAAAACAGCAATGCAGAGCCCAATATTGTTGTGAGATCATATGATCCTTTGAGCAAGGAGATTCATCTAAAATTAGTTTTCATACAAGAGAGAAGGTAAGGCACATGCAGAAATTTAGGAGTTCAAATTTTGAATTGATATCATAGACAGTACCTGACGCTGGGCTCGCAGCAGTTCTAATAGGGAGTTGGCCACTGGAGTAGGGGTAAAGTGTGGTACAGTCGGGTCTGTGTTTTCTGTGGTTGCTGATCTATCTAATTTAACATGTATCACTACCTTTTCCAAATACCTAGTTTGTACTCCTTGAGGATCTTCACTCACCCTCTTCCTTTTGGACATCTATTATGAAAGAACAACATTTGATTGGAAAAACATAGTATGATGACACATGGAATAGGTACATAAAATGGATAGGTATGGCATATACTCATATATGATGCGTAAACTAAGCAGATGGTGTAACATAGTAGAAGTAATGCAAGAGGTCAGATGCAAAATATGTGCGACCAATACAACCTTGCCAAGTTAGAGAAAGCACATTGATGGGTGAATAAGATAGGCCATTGTCGGTGTCAAAACCGGCGGATCTTGGGTAGGGGGTCCCGAACTGTGTGTCTAGGCGGATGGTAATAGGAGACAAGGGACACGATGTTTTTACCCAGGTTCGGGCCCTCTCGGTGGAGGTAAAACCCTACTCCTGCTTGATTAATATTGATGATATGGGTAGTACAAGAGTAGATCTACCACGAGATCAAGGAGGCTAAACCCTAGAGCTAGCCTATGGTATGATTGTTGTTCGTCCTACGGACTAAAACCCTCCGATTTATATAGACACCGGAGAGGGCTAGGGTTACACAGAGTCGGTTACAATGGTAGGAGGTCTACATATCCGTATTGCCAAGCTTGCCTTCCACGCCAAGGAAAGTCCCATCCGGACACGGGACGAAGTCTTCAATCTTGCATCTTCATAGTCTTGGAGTCCGACCAATGATGATAGTTCGGCTATCCGGACACCCCTAGTCCAGGACTCCCTCAGTAGCCCCCGAACCAGGCTTCAATGACGACGAGTCCGGCGCGCATATTGTCTTCGGCATTGCAAGGCGGGTTCCTCCTCCGAATAATTCATAGAAGATTTTGAACACCAGGATAGTGTCCGGCTCTGCAAAATAAATTCCACATTCCACCGTACAGAGAAAAATATTTACACAAGTTCAATCTGCTGACGTATTTCGTGGCATGACGTCACACCACGGCCAAGCTTTTACTCGAATCGTTTTTATTGTTCCACCTCAGCGCGTTTAGTGAAGCGGTTTCCTTGGCACGTCTTGTCAAAGTAGAGATCGTGTCCCCTTATTCCGGGATTCTCATCAATACGGACATGGGTAACCCAACCGTGCCCGTTGGCACGCCCCCTCCATCGAAGGCGAGTCCCAAACGGTCACGGGGACGGCTCTTGGTATTCAACCCCTTTATAACGAGACCAAGGCCTGTTCCTTTTCTTTGATCTCAATCGAATCCGCCCTTCGCCCCGAGTTCCAACACCCAAAGCTCCAGATTCAGGCGCTTCAGACCTTCGACAATGTCCGGTTCCGACCTGCAAGGCCGGTGGATGCCTTCTTATGTCACGGAAGAAGACGTGCTAAAGCCGAGAGACGCCAGGTATCTAACCGGCTAAATTTCACATAGGCTGCCCGCCCAAGGGCAAGTCGTTCCCACTCCCGAGCCTGGTGAGAGCATGGTGTTCGTGTCTCACTTCCGTCGGGGTTTAGGCTTCCCGATGGACCCCTTTGTGAGGGGGCTCATGTTTTATTATGGGCTGGAATTCCATGACTTGGCTCCGGAGTCCATCCTCCACGTCTCACCGTTCATTGTTGTATGTGAAGCCTTCCTCCACACTACCCCTCACTTCGGACTGTGGCTCAAGACCTTCAACGTGGAGCCGAAGATGATTGAGGGGCGGCAGGAAGAGTGCGGAGGGGCAGTTATAAGCAAGAGGGCTGACGCTCCATGGCCCGAGGGCTTTTTCCAAGAGGAGCTTAGTTTGTGGCAACGGGAGTGGTTCTACATCACCGCTCCCAGGGGCACCAGATGGGTGGCGCCGCCTGCCTTTTGCTCGGGCCCTCCACAACGGTTGGCGTCATGGGTCAACAAAGGGCTTGACTGGGGGCCGTCCAAGGACGTACCACTGTTGCAGGGCCATATTCGAGATCTCCAAGAGAGGGAGATCAATCTGGTTGTAGTGGCGTAGGTCATGCTGCTCCGGCGCCTTCTGCCCTGCAAACGTCGAGCCCTCCGCCTGTGGGAGTTCAATCCGGAGGGACCGTGAGCTCTCCAACACTTCATGGGTGCGACGCCCGTGGAGATGTATAAACTGTTCTTCGGATCACAAGAGATGTGTCCGGACTTGACCGAGGACGCAGGTCTGAGCTGCAATTGCCCGGATACTCAAGTAAGTAGTCCTGTGCCTGGACATGCTTATCCGTACATTTATCATGAACTTGCCCTCTAAAGAGCTGTCCCTTGAACAGGAATGGATAGCAAAAGCAAAGCTAATAAGGTGTCCGACCCCCCTCCCTGAGACCACGCCGGATCTTGTGTTAGCCAAGATGCTGGAGGCTGCGCCCTCGGAAGAGGGCGAAGGGGGGAACAGGAAAGCTACCGCCTCCGCTAAGGAGGCTCTTAAGGAACGGGGGATCGAGAATCCCCCCTTCACGGGGAGAAGAGGACCGCTTCTTAAGATCTGGAGGTCAAGGCCTCAAAGCGGGGGAAGGAATCTTCACCAGAGGGTCCCGCGCCGGGAGGAGCCCCGACCGCACTATTTTCCCAAGGAAATCAGCCCTCTAGCGAGCCGTAAGTAGAAAAAAGGGGAGTTTTGTGTTAAGGGACATCCCTATTTTTATTTCTGATGATAAACGAAGTTCTTAACTTGTAGTTCGGATCTCAGCCCTTCTCAGCAGAGCTCATCTTCGGGGGATCTTTGTCCGGAGATGATGGAGAGCGAAACGCCTCCATCTGCCGCACCGTCAGGCGGGGCGGACGACCCTGAGGTGTCGTCACGGAGGGTTTCCCCGAGTCCGGCGGGGCCGGAAAGTTCGGCACCAGCTGGTGTACGGTCAGAGGAGCTGAAGGATCTGCTCGGGCGGGCGTCTATCTCAGAAGATCACCGTATGTTAATGGGTACGGTGATTGAAAGAATTTCATCCGCTGAGAGCGGGTTGCATGAGGCCGTCAGAAGTTTACTCACGGGGTTTGAGGTACGCGAAAATGATATACCTTTCGACAGTTTTGCACATAGAGTGCGCCCTGTATAGATAGTAGCCCCTGAGACTCGGTACTGTGTCAGAAGCGATAGCGTGCCGAGGATCATAATCTCAGTTATAAGATGTCGCCCTTCCTATTCAGGTGGCGGAGTGTTCGGTGGCCAGCCGGACTGATAGATTTGCCGAACTGAAGCGGCAACTTGACGTTGCGGATGCGGACATCGCGCTGGTCAGTAAGCGACTTGACAAGTCGCAAGGTATGTGGCTTCTCTGCGGACACCTGGTAAGGGAGCTTGATGCCCGTGACTTACTACATGTATGCTTAATGCAGATGGTGCCGCTGCTATGGAGGACCTTCGGACAGAGCTCGCCCGAGCCAAGGAGCAAGCCAGAAAAAGTGATGCGGCTGCCTTGAGGGCGGCCGAAGAGCTAAAAGCTGAACAGGCTGCTCACTGCCAAAGCAGGGAGGAAATGGCCAAGATGGCCGTGGAGCTGAAGGATGCTACTGACCGCTGCGAGTTTATTAAAAGGGAACGCCAAGCGGAGCAAGAGAACCTGAAGAAGGCCACCGCCGAAGCCAAGGATGCCCGCTCCGCGATGAGAGCTATAAAGGAGGAGCTGCGTCAGGCCAGGGATATTGCGGCTGGAAAGCCCTTTCTGATGCGTAGGAAGTTCACGGATCCGAAGTATGCTCAGTTGGGCCAGTTGTGGGGTGCGGAGGATGCTTATCTGAATTTTTTTTGAGGAATTGGACAGTGGGAGAGGCTCCCACTGTGTTTGTATTACTCAAAAGCAGGGTACAATGTACATGGCGTTTTTACCTGGCGCCTTACCTCCACCTGTGGAGGCTAGGGCTACTACTACTTTATATGGTGGGGGCAATCAAGGGGGTTCTAAGCTAATTACAAAGGAGAGAATAAAGTCTCTCACATCTTCTCTGGTTCTATGTTGGAGCAGGGCAAAGTCATGTTTGAAACGTTGGAGCCATGATAGAATAGTTGGTGGGATGCTTCTGAAATGTTTGTTATTCCTCTCTTTCCAAATGCTCCAAGCCGCTTGAAGGAAAACATCCATGAACATGGGACTGCTCCAATCATGAGCTGCCATGCTGATCCACCGAAGCCTTGAACCAGTTTGCTGCCAAGTTATCCCTAGAATGGACCAACATCGTTGGCTAAAGGGGCACTGGAAGATCATGTGTTCGACAGTCTCTTCAATTTGCTGATCACAAAGAAGGCAGTTGTAATCGTCCCCAATATTGTAGTGTCTCCTCTTTAGCATGTTACGTGTGTTTAAGCGGTCAGAGAGAAGAAGCCACCCAAAGACCTTAATTTTGAGCGTTGACCTGGCCGCCCAGAGCCACTTGTATGATTGATGTGCATGCACCTCTCGAAAATAGAATTTGTAGTATTTGATGGCCTTAAAATCCACTGAGCCCCAACAATAAGTCCAGTTATCGTGTGGGGTCGGATCAGTAGCGTTGCCAACATGCCTCACCTCTTGCTGAAGATCACGGATTTCTTGCATTGCTTGGACTGATAGTGGGAGGTGAAACGTTTCATGCAGAGATGTGGATCCCAGGAAATCCTTAACCGAAATATCTTCATTTTTTGCAAAGGAGAAGGCGCGCTGGTACTTTTCATCGAGAGTGGCGTCGAGCCACAGGTCTTTCCACATGAGCACTGTAGCTCCATCATGCACAATGGCTTTAGAAATCCCTCTGTAAATCGGGGTGAGCTTGAGAACATCTCTCCACCAGAATGATCCGCATAGTTCCATGGCATGGGGGATTTTGTTTGTATAGTCTGTGGACCACACAAGCTCCACCCAAGGTACATCGTGCATGTTGTAGAATTTATGCAGATATTTGAGAAGGAGGGCATCACTTTGTACGCGTAGGTTGATTATACCAAGGCCTTCACACTGTTTTGGTCTACACACCATACTCCAGGCCGCAAGGGAATTGCATTTGTCCCCATGTTCTGTCTTCTTTGTCCATAGACACTTCCTTCGAAGTTTATCAAGCAGTTCAATTATCTTTGGTGGCAGTCTGAGAGTGCACAAAGCAAAGATGACTAGTGAAGTGATCTGAATTTGGCGGCGAGTGCCGCAGACGCAGTCGCACACTTCCGAGGCCAAAATGATCACGGAATGGAAGAGCTTTTTTGGTCGCAATTCCATAGTCCGGATCGTCCACTTCCGTTAACCGATCGGTTAGCCGAGTGGGCTGAGCTGAATAGGTTCTCTGGTCTTGCCATGAAGGATGTTGTGGCTCATTTGTGGCCGAAAAGGCCTGAGCCGAAGAGTTATTTTGGCTTGGTGCAGCAGTTCCTTGATGCGGTGCCGCATATCGAGGCGATAAAGCGGTCGGCATGCATAGAGGGTGCACGGATGGCTCTCGCCCGTGTCAAAACATACTGGGCAGAGATGGAGGCCACCGGCGTTGCGTCCCGGGATTCGGACAGAAGCCGATTTCCGGCCGAGCACTATTTTGAGGAAGTCCTGGAGGGCGCTCGTTTAATAGAGACGCAGTGCTCGAAAGATGTTAAGTTCAAATGACATGTATGATTTGTGAAATCATGTTTCAAATAGAATACAAGGGCTTTTTTATACTTGTGCGTTCAAGTGTTGAAATACCTCATGTGCGGCCGTTTAACATATATTTGTATATAACCTGAAAGATGTCAGTCTTCGGCTTCAGCCCCCACGCACATAGTGCGGGGGTGTTTGCAAGAAAAGCGCATTTTCACACTTAATCCAACGTCTTGGTCCTGTGAAGGAGGTGATAGCATGGCAAACTAGGCAACCGGACTATAATGCTTTATCACTTTCACTTAGCCATAGGAGTTCGATGGTGGGGCTACTATATAGCCCCTAGGGGCACGACGCTCTCCGAATTTCGGGGCGCGTATGTGCCTGACCGGGAAACGGTCCTTCGTTAAAGTGGAGGAATTCTAAAAATTCTGGTGGTCGATCAAGTGGTTGACCAGTCTCTCGCTATATCATGACAGTCAGTTTTCGGCTTTCTCTACTGAGGTGCTCAACCGGGCGAACCGGGGCACAATCGCAGTAGTTCTCCTAGTGCCGCATTAGCCGATAGAGCGGAACGTAACGCAGCAAAACACAGGAGCCGGGAAAACCCAACATTTGACCAAAGACATGATTCGGAGCTGATGCATATAAGGCCTAACTCGAGACGCCGAACACTCCCTAAGGTATTCGGTCTTTATGAAAATGGGCAGAACAATGCCCTAAGCCCCTAGTGTCCAGGTAGGTGCAAAAATTTCTGACGCGGCCGATGCCAAAACGCCAGCTTCCTCCTTGGTTATGGTGAGAAACCAGGGGATGTGTATCAACAAGAGACAGTAAGAAAGGTTTACGCAGGGTCTTAATCTGAAAAGAATCCTTGCAATGGGTCCCTACTGCACGTCTGCGCCTGTGTCTCCGTTGTGCCGTATCCTGGACGGGCGTAGCACAGTGTTCATCTATAAAAGAGAAGAACTTAGTTTGGATCGTGCGAAAAATGTATGAACAGAGTATGAGTCGAAAAACGAATAAAATTGAGCTTTATTTTCTCTTATTGTACATGCGTGCAGCCCCTTGTAAGGGTGGACGTGGCTAGTAAGCCCCTTGTTTATTTGTGCCAGACTCGCCTAACCGTGTCCGGGATCTGGATGACCTGTTTGGGTGCTTTGATCAGCAAAGCCGGATTAATGTGTGGCTGTCAAGGCAGTCTCACTTTCTTCCGTATTTCAAGGAACACTCGAGGTTTCCCTTTAATGAGATGATGCCGCGTGGACCGGGCATTTTAAGTGTAAGAGATGCATAGTGCGGTTTTGCGTTAAAGAGGGCGAAAGCTTCGTGTCCCAATAGTGCTTGATAGCTACTCTTAAATGGGGCGATGTGGAAGACTAACTTTTCGCGACGGGAGTTGTCGGATGAGCCGAACACAACTTCTAGTGGTAGAGAGCCCGTACAATGGGCATATGGGCCTGGCATCACTCCTTTGAAGGAAGTGTTGCTATGGCGTATTTTGATTGGGTCTATCCCCATTCTGCGGATTGTATCCTGATATAGTAGGTTTAGATCACTGCCGCCGTCCATTAGGACTTGTGTAAATTGTAGTCCATCGATTATAGGATCTAATATCAGGGCAGTCCATCCTGCATTCCGGATACTTCCGGAGTAGTCCTGATGGTCGAAAGTGATTGGTTTTGACATCCAATGTCGGGACTCCGCTGGGGTGGACCGTGCAGCGCGTATTTTAATGGGCGCCGCTCTATTTTGGCCTGATGTCACATGAAGTGAGTTTACTGTTTTGACCTCTTGTGGGAAATTCCTTTGTTTGCCGGTGCTCTGCTTGTGGAGTTCGTCATCGTCCTCACTTGGTGTTTCGAGCCCCTTGTGTTCGGCATTAAGTCGGCCGGACTGTTTGAAGACCCAACAATCTTTGTGGGTATGGTTCGCAGGCTTCCCGGAGGTGCTGTGGATTTGGCATATCTTGTCCAAGATTTTTTTAGGTTGGATAGCTCGTCACTATTGTCCTTGAGAGGCAGTGTTTTGTTGTTCTGCCGAGAGCTTTTGAACCCGGCGTTGACTGTCGTGCTCTTTGGGCCATTTCCCTTAGTCCGGCACTGGTCCTTTCTGCGTCGTGGTTTCCCATTTCCATCCCTGACCTCGGATGTACTTGGGTCGCTGGTGATGCATCTTGCCAGCCAGCTATCCTCTCCCGCGCAAAAGCGGGTAATGAGGCTTGTTAGTGCGGCCATTGTTCTTAGCTTTTCCTGGCCGAGGTGTCTGGCGAGCCATTCGTCTCGGACGTTATGTTTGAAGGCTGCTAAGGCTTCGGCGTCCGGACAGTCGACTATTTGGTTCTTTTTGGTGAGGAACCTGTTCCAGAATTTTTGGGCTGACTCTCCGGGCTGTTGAGTTATGTGACTTAAATCGTCTGCATCCGGAGGGCGGACATAAGTCCCCTGGAAATTTGCCTGAAACGCATCCTCGAGCTCTTCCCAACTTCCAATGGTATTTTCTGGGAGGCTTTTGAGCCAATGCCGAGCTGGCCCTTTGAGCTTGAGGGGTAAATATTTTATGGCGTGGAGGTCATCTCCTCTGGCCATATGTATGTGCAGGATGTAATCCTCAATCCAGACTCCGGGGTCTGTTGTTCCGTCATATGCCTCTACGTTTACGGGCTTGAATCCCGCCGGAAATTCATGATCCAGCACCTCATCGGTGAAACATAGGGGGTGTGCGGCGCCCCTGTACTTGGGTGTGCCGTCATTGTCGAATACTTGACGTGTTGTGTTGCTTTCTGGAGCTTGCTTTCTTCGCCCATAGATGGACCTGACCGGGCCATCCTCTTTGCGGGGGCCCTTATATGGATCACGCGCCGGCTTGTGTGCGGCGCCGCTTTCCGCTCTTTGTTTATCATGTGGTCGTCTATCCGACCAGGCGGCCTCTTTGTTTTTTGATTGTGGGGGCTCTACGGCCTCCTCGTCAAATTCGGGCAGTAGTTTGCGCTTCGGGTAGCTTTTTTCTTGGCGACTATCGCCGTATTTGTCTGCGGTCTTGAGAGTACTTTTCTCCATCTCATTCTGAGTGCGTCTTCTGCTGTTTTGAGCTTCCACTTCTGCTTCTTCAGACTTCGTGCAGTGGCGACGAGCCTTTTGTGGAGGTTCTTCTGCTCCAACGATGTGTCCGGCGTGAGATCGTCTGGACTGTTGTTTTCACCGGGGACGGAGTGCTTATCCAATTCACCCTGTTTGGATGGTTGTTCAGGGGCGTGTTCGTCGTCCACCAGTTCGCCCTGCTCTATGGCTGGGTCTGTGTGGGTGCTGTCGTTGTCGAGGGGGGACTTTGGGCGGTGCTTGCGTCGCCTTTTCGGCTGTTTTTCGAGGGAATTATCCTTTGCAGCGTCCCGTTGTTCCTCGTTATCGCTTCCTTTAGGTGTGTCCACCATATATACATCGTGAGATGAGGTGGTCTTCCAGTGCCCTGTAGGTGCTGGTTCTTGGTCATCTCCGGCATCGTCGTCCACACCGTCGATGTCTTCGGAGTCGAAGTCTAGCATATCGGTTGAGTTATCGACAGTGGCTATAAGGTGGGTGGTGGGTGGGTTTTGAATTTCTTCGTCGTCCGCATCCCAACCGTCCTGGCCATAATCCGGCTAGGGCTCTCCTGATAGAGAGAGAAACTTTAGCGAATTCAGGATGTCGCCAAAAGGCGAGTGCTGAAAGATGTCCGCAGCGGTGAACTCCATGATCGGCGCCCAATCGGATTCGATTGGCCGGGGCGCAGAAGGTTTGGGGTCCAGCGGGGAGTCCGGCACCTTGGAGTCACGAGCTTCACAAGGGACATGGTCGGTATTCGGCTCTATCGCCGTAGAGGTAGCAGCCCCCGAGGCGGTGTCCAGCTACACATCCTCGATCGGCGCAGTCGGCTCCGAGCTAAGGGTCGGAGCGGACTCTGGTGCGGCCTCCAGGGCACTGTCCGGCAGCAGAGCTAAATCATGCCCATCGTGACAGTGCGGCGCGCTCGACTGTGGCTCGAATCCGTCGAAGATCAAGTCTCCACGGATATCGGCCGTATAGTTCAAACTTCCAAATCTGACCTAATGGCCAGGGGCGTAGCTTTCGATCTACTCCAGATGGCCAAGCGAATTGGCCTGTAGTGCAAAGCCGCCGAATACGAAGATCTGTCTGGGGAGAAAAGTCTCACCCTGGACCACGCCGTTGTTGACGATCGAAGGAGCCATCGGGCCTATAGGTGACGACACAGAGGAACTCTCAATGAAAGCACCAATGTCGGTGTCAAAACCGGCGGATCTCGGGTAGGGGGTCCCGAACTGTGCGTCTAGGCGGATGGTAACAGGAGACAAGGGACACGATGTTTTTACCCAGGTTCGGGCCCTCTCGGTGGAGGTAAAACCCTACTCCTGCTTGATTAATATTGATGATATGGGTAGTACAAGAGTAGATCTACCACGAGATCAAGGAGGCTAAACCCTAGAAGCTAGCCTATGGTATGATTGTTGTTCGTCCTACGGACTAAAACCCTCCGATTTATATAGACACCGGAGAGGGCTAGTGTTACACAGAGTTGGTTACAATGGTAGGAGATCTACATATCCGTATTGCCAAGCTTGCCGTCCACGCCAAGGAAAGTCCCATCCGGACACGGGACGAAGTCTTCAATCTTGTATCTTCATAGTCTTGGAGTCCGGCCAATGATGATAGTTCGGCTATCCGTACACCCCCTAGTCCAGGACTCCCTCAGCCATCCTCCACCATGCCAAGTTTGTTAGCCAGTGGATTGTTCCGCAATATTCCTCTCGTGCGCCCATTCTCATATTCATTTTGATAATGTTCAATATCTGACATGCATGAAAACATAAAAACAAGTGAGATTATCTTTGTAATGCAGAAGTGATTCTAATCCAATACTGCCTCCCTGTAAACCCCTTTGTGCTATCTCTGCAATTCTTTTAAGAGATGCCATGCATGCTGTAATTTGGTGTGTGCATTAATATAATGTGGCCCTCTACTCAAAATATGAGAGCTCCAGAAGTGATGACACTTCACAGATGACAGCTTCAACATATAGTAAAGAAGAACAAGTCGACCTGACCTGACAAATTCAAAATATACTAAGGAAAAACAACTCAACCTGACCAGTCGACCGCAAGAGAAGAGGATCATCTTAAAGAAGAGCAGAAGAGCAAGCAGATTGAAGATATTACAAGTCTTTGAATACAATGTCGGTTGGCCACCCAAGATAAACCAGAGCGCACAGAGAAATACTATTCCTTCCGGTCTCTCCATATGTGGATCACATGCATTTCGAAACTGAACATTTAGCTGACCAATTAAACATCTCTTAGTTTTACTAATATCAGCATAATATCATATTTGAATTTGTACAACTAAGGTTGCTTAGCTCGATGGGTGGAGCAGTGCTATTACGACACGAACCACGTAGGCTGATCGTGGTCATCATAAAATGGGGAAACCGTAAGCATGATGAGTATAGTGTTGACCGTGGCAGTGGGATGGCAGATCTGAAGCAGCAAACCGCGCAAAGGGTAGTTAGCAACCAATGTTTGCTTTGAAATAAAAACAAAGATTTGGTATGGACAAGAAAGTACAGTCAACAAGTGACAAAGAAATGCAATTCTACTGTCTCTCTATATCTCGCGACATGCATTTGGAAACTCAAGTGGGACCTTTATCTAACCAATTAAATGTGTCTGTTAACTAATATTAGTATCATATCACAATCATATTTGAACAACTAAGCTTTAAAATTTTGAGTGTTGTGTTGTTTACCTTGACGGGTGGAGTAATACTAGTACGACAGAAAGCACCTACGCAGATCATAGTAGAGTAGATAGAAGGGGAAAACCCTAAGCATCAAGAGTAAAATAAGGAAAGTGGAACTAGCCGGACTAGTGGGTGGCGCACATGCTTTTTGAAACGAACATAGGAACATTAGGTGACCAATTAAACGTTCTATGTTTTAGTGATATGAGCATCATATCAGATTCGTATTTCAACACGTAAGATTTGGGTTGAGGTCTTGAGGAGCAGTGCTAGCACGACAGGAAGCACCTACAATGATGGTAGTGAATATAAAGGGGGAAACCATAAGCTTTACGAGTATAGTGCCCGTGACATGGCGGATCTGAAGGTGCAAACCGGACAAAGCTACTTCGCAACCAATGTTTGCTTTGAACTAGCTGCTACGATTTGATACGGACAAGAAAAGAAAAGTACAGTAAACAAATTACTATCTATTTTCCGGGTGAGATCAATAACTTAAGCACATATGGAAGAGTACCACCTCTCTTGCGACGCCGTGTAGGCCTCTGCTGATACGTTGAGGGTGCTACGGGTGCGATGGCTGTCGGTGGTGGGGAAGAAGACATTAGACGGCAGACGGGTGGGTCGGGGGATAAATCCTTTGCCGTGGACGAGGCGGTCGTAGGAGCGGCAACAACAAGGTGGAAGACGGCGCCGATGAAGCGAGAGGACGGGATGAAAGGATCCTGGTCCAGCACCGTGGATGAGAGACGTCCATCTCTTGCAGTGGACGACAGGGTAGGGGTAGCGGCTCCGGCAAGGTGGAGGATGGTGTGGCGGACTGAGGAGGCTGGCCGTAGTGGGGAGGTTATCATGGCGCCGATGGTGTATGAATGGGGAAATGGAGGGGAGGGGGGATCTCAAACTTTGGGACGCGCTTCTCTGAAATGTGGGAAAATTATGAACTTATCCCCCGTTTAAAATTTCGGACATCACGTCGGTTGGGGATAGGACGGTAATCTCGCATCTCCCAAATATTTGCCGGTAACTATTTTGGGCGAGGAGAGGGTGTTTTGCCACCCACGGTTGGCACCCACGGTGTATGAATGGGGCTGACAGGTAGGGCGGTTGTGTCACGCCTTAGGGAAGTTACACATTTGCCCCTATTTAAAATGTTAGCCTACATCGATTTTGGACGAGGAGAGTTTGTTTTGCCGCCCACCATGTATGAATGGGGAAATGGAGGGAGAGACACATGTTTTTCGGACGAGCTTGAATCAAATGTGTTTTGCCGCCCACGTTTGGCGCCCATAGTGTCTGGATGGGCTCAGAGGCCATCTTGTTACATCTGATTGTAGTTACTAGTCTACCCCTATCGACAACAGTGTAAATTCGGTAAATCCTTTGGATGAATAGCTTCTAGCCACTGGTACTTCTTTTGTTCTTCTTAATGGAGTCCCTGGGAGGAAATTTGTTTGCAAAAAGGGAGCTAGGCAGGGTGACCCTGTCTCTCCTCTTTTATTTGTCATAGCTGCTGATCTTTTGCAAACAGTTATCAATGATATGTTCAGAAGAGGAGTTCTATACCTTCCCATTCCATGATCAGGACTACCCGGTAATCCAATATGCTGATGATACATTGATCATCCTCCCTGCTGACAGGGCTTAGCTTTTGTCTTTGAAGGATATGCTGAAGGTGTTCTCTTAGTCCACAGGTCTTGATGTGAATTACCACAATTTTTTTATTATTCCAATAAATGTTGACCCAGCTTGATGATGGATTTAGCTGCTGCTTTTGGCTGCCAAATTGGAAAGATGCCTTTTACCTATCTTGGCTTGCCAGTGGGAACCACAAGGCCAAAAATGGTGGGTTTTATGCCTTTGGTGGACTGTATGGAAAGGAGAATGACTGCTCTTTCCTTAATCAAGGTGAAAGGTTGCAATTCTTGAACTCTGCTTTGTCCTCCATGCCAATTTTATTTTTGTGTAGCCTGGCTGTTCTTGCTAGCATCCTTAAATAGTTAGAGAGAATTCAGAGATAGTGCCTTTGGAGGAAACATAGAGATGAGCCAGCCCCTTCTCTTGCTGCTTGGGAGCTTATTTGCAGGCCAAAAAACAAAGGAGGACTTGGTATCCTCAATCTGGATGTTCAGAATGTGGCCCTTCTCCTAAAGCATGCTAGTAATTTTCCAAACAAAAGAGATATTCCCTGGGTGTCTCTAATCTGGGACTCATATTACTATGGAAGGGTGCCCCAGGGAGAAAATGATTGTGGCTCTTTTTGGTGGAGGGATATTTGCAAGGTGATGGAAAATTTAAGGGATTGGTCTTGGGTGCAGATAAATGAAGGAGACACTGCACTTTTTTGGTCTGATAATTCGAATCTTGTTAATGAGGTTTCTAGCCTATAGACTAGATTTCCAAGGCTATTTTCATATGCTAATGATCCTTGGATTTCTGTTAAGGAAATTTTCAGTACCTAGGACACGTACCAGCTTTTTCATCTTCCTCTGTCTGCTCAAGCTTTTGATGATTTGCACATGATCCAGGATATGATGGGCTCTCACAACAGAGAATCTGGCTCTAAGGATGTGTGGTTGTGGCAGGGCTCATCCAAGTAGTACAGCCCCAAGATGTTTTACTCTCACACTTTTGTGTCTCAAACTTTCAATCCCTTGACTTGTTGGATTTCGAAGTCTTCTTGCACCCTCAAGATTAAGGTGTTTGCTTGGATGCTCATTATGGACAGACTGAACACAAAGGATATGGTGGAAAGGAGGCACTAACACATGGAGGATGGAGTTCATTGTAGGCTCTGTCCTTTGCAGGCAAGAGAAACCAGGGACCATCTGTTCTTTAAGTGCAACTTCAGTGTTTGAATTTGGAATTATTTGCAGATTGATTGGTCTGCTGGTAACTCCATGTCTGGTTTGGTTATTCAGGCAAGGAGAAGTTTTGATAAGCCTTTCTTCACTGAAGTGGTGTTCACTACCTGCTGGAATATCTGGATCATCAGAAATGCCAAAGTTTTTAGAAGTGAGAGGGCAAGTTTTAATAAATGGAGAGGTGGTTTTAGGCATGATATAGGTCTCCTGCATCACAGAATCAAGTCTGCTTACAAGGATGACTTGCTGAAGTGGATTTATTTTCTTCCCCCTTAAGGTTTTTTGTAAGACTTCTTCTTTTTTGTTTTTAGGATTACCCCTTGTAATCATCTTGTTGTAATTGTTGTCTTTCATTAATAAAGTTTTGATATGCTGTGGGGGTTTGCCCCACAGTTCCCAGTAAAAAAAATAGTGTAAATCCGGACGATAAGGATGTCAAGTATCAGGGGTAGACAGTAATTTCCATCTTGCAAACACTTGCTTCGGGCAGCCCACAAATTATAGTGGGTGTTTAGCCGCTTCGTTCAAAACTTGGGAGAATTAGCATTCACGTTGCCCTGGGCCCTGGCAACTAAATTCAAATGCAATTTGTATTCGATTACGAATATCCATAGATAATTCTACGTTTTGTTATTTATTTCTTCAAAACCACAACAAAGATTTATTCCACCTTTATATATGATTATGATTTAGAAATGTCGTGATCTTCGAATTCAGTAGATTGGATACACTTTGAGTAAAACAGTTATTCATCCAATACAATATGCTCACACAAAAAATAGTTCACCTTATGTCAATCATCAAGTACTTAGGATTACCTCGCCTAAAAAATTCGGATCGTTACAACACATGGACAACATAGGGGGTCTTATAACATAATCCATTCGGAGACATGACACAACATGCAAGTACAATAATCTAACGACAATTTCAACTGGTATCTACAGAAGAACCGGGATTACCCTAGGCTTGAGATAACAGAAACAGTAGGACCTCCTCCATATTCAAATGCAACATTCTTACTTCCTCCAATTCTTGGGTTGCTTGCATAAAGCGTGCCGCTAATTGGATAATTTCCAGCCTCAAGATAAAGATTACATCATTCATGGCAGCCACACCATCTCTTTCTGCCTCTAGTAGAGCCTCAAGAACTATAATATCTGTGCTCAGGCTGCTCTCCGGCGGTGTTGCCTCTGAACTGCTACCATCTGGTAACATGGATGGCACACTGCTTCCACAAATAGATTCTAGGGTTGTACATTGTGTCCTAGTGTGAACGACATCCTGAAAGGTTTCCGCTGGACATAAGTAAGAGATAGTTATCGCATGATCTAGGCAGTAAGCTTACATGGTAAACGAGATACGAATTATTGCCGAGCATGGCAAGCTATGTTTAAATGGTTCGAAGCAGCATCAGCCGAAAAGAAATTAAAATGGTAAGATGAAACTAGGGATGTAAGTGGCAAATAAACGACATCCGCCAGTCCCATCTAGTTAGTTTTTGCTAGCTCCCTAGTTCATTTTCCTCAAAAAACAAAGACTCTTTTGAACCATCATACCACTAGTGGACTTTAATCAGGATTAAACGGGACCCAGTTGACATCCCTAGTTGAAAGGGAGTGTACCACCGCTATATTTAAGTTGCCAAGGCATCTAAGCAGTTGAAACAATCTGAGAAAGCACTTAATAGTGTGGCCTCATATAAACTACGAAGACAGTCTTGTGATGAAGTTTAGAGGAAAAGTTAAGGACTCAAATGAACTAGGCATGCATTTCTTTACGATAGTACAACAGACACTGCTGGCATATTGGCCAACTCAGGTATAGCGTAACAAGTAACAAACAAGCATTCAAATCAAGCAATACAGCAAAGCAGACAACTGAACTATTTGTAATTCTATAGGATTACAGGTTGAGGGCAGAAGCCAAGAAAGCAGCCCACTGGCATTACATTTCACATGTACTAAAATACACTGGCTTACCATTTGTTGATGTGAAGCCTCGCTGCTATTGCCATGTTCTTTGAAGATATCGTCAGCATCCCGTGGTTGCAAATCTAGTTGTTGTAGTTTATTCTACACCCTCAATTTAGGTAAAATTAATTTTAATCGCATGCACTGGTCCGAATTGATCATCAATGGTTCATCTAAGCTAATGAAAGAAGGGTGCGTGCATACACAACAATATATCTGCTTCCCTCTATTTTTATGCTTGTTCGAGGCGACAACCCCAAAAGAACAAATATTTTGCTTGATGGGGTTGGCAGCTCCATAATTAATAGAAGCATCAAATTTGTCATGCAACTTGGGAAGATTAAGAACACACAAAGAAGTAATGAACAGAGGCTCGGAGCAGTGATGTAATAGCTAGCATCAGAACTGTAGGGTAAAATGAACAAAAAGCAGCGGAACCACATGCTAGTTTGCTGATGTGTAATTAAGCATAGAGAACATGAAACAGTCTGATGGAACCAACAGGTGGCATCAGAACAACACCATTATCATAAATATAGCATGCAAGAAGTAAAATAGTAGGCAATGATATCTAGGAAGTACAGTAATACTTAGGACAAAACTAAAGCATATTAACTATATGTGCACTGGTATGTAATTTAGCACATGTAACATGTTCACTGCCAGAAGTATGGCCCTACAGGTGCAAGCAGAATAACGCGTCTCATGAAAAATTGAATGATGCCCTGAAGAAATTCAAAGGTGCGATGCTTATGGTAAGAAAGTGAACGTAGGCGCCAGACGTTGGATAATAGTACCTGATTCTCGGCGGCGTATGGGTATCGCTGTCATACTTGATAGCTAAGGATCGTCGATGGTACTCGTGTTGCAGTTGTCGGCTGTCGCCATCGCTGAAGCGGCTCTGGTGCTACAGTTGCGGCACCTGTCGACATACAAGAAAGCTCATCTGTGGTAAGTGAACAGTTGCACGATAAAAAGAAAAACCGAAGGAGTACAAATCGAAATAACCTGATGAGGCTGCGGCGTCGGTAAAGCAGGGCCGATGGAGTTGAATATGGCGTCCCTGGAGCGGGTCCGGTGCAGTGGATGAAGGTTTTGGCGAGCGCGTTGTACAGTGCTTTCGGTGAGGTGGATTTGTTGCGGCGGACGAGGGCTTGTATGAAGGGCCATCGATGGGGCGGACGAGGGACTCAGTGAAGGGCCTACACTATGGTGGACGAGGGCGCCGGTTAAGCAGATCCGGTGCGGTGGACCATGATGGAGGTCAAGGAGATCTGGAGCGGTGGACAAACCAGTCGCTGAAGTGGCTCCGGTGAAGTGGTGAGTTGGCAGTTGGGGGTTCCAAGGTGCAGAAGGTAGATCTGGTGGGGTGTGAGGTCCACTGCCGCGGCGGAGGACTAGATTTGGCGGCTTGCCATGGTTGGGGGTGGGGAAGGGGAGGGGAGGGGCTCTGGGGAAGAATGTTTGGGGCAAAGAGGGGAAAACAATGGAGTTACCAAAGCAGCCCTTTTCCGTTCATGTGGCAGTGGTAAAATAGGAATATCGCAGGGCTAAACTTTCGGGCGCGAGATATTTTGATGTGAGCGGGAAGTTTGAAAGCTTTTGGCGCCTCAAATTTTATTCTGCTCTTGTACGGCCGACAATGATATCATGGATGAGAATTTGTTTGTTTTGCACGCAAAAAAAGTGCAAGTTTCGAAAATCAGTGTCTCCAACTCGAAACTTAGATTGTCCATTCAATTCAAATATGGACCATCGAGCTAGTACAAGCAAATACCATCATACGATCCAATTCAAATGAAATTCCAAATGTGTTTATCCTAAATATGATGACAAAAGCAAAAATGTGTATTTTGATGAATAAAGTGGATGATTATAAAGTTTGAACATGCCCGTATGTGTATATCTCTAGGTTTGATATATGAATTTGAAATCACGAATTCTCGGCTTAAAAAATGTACCTCCGTTTAAATGAATTACAAAAGCTAATGATGGAGTCGAATTCGAAATTCCAATCTTAGGTTTGTAATTCTGGTACATCAAGGTATATCACACATGTTCAAAAGTAATGTTATCTCATAGTCCAAACCGTGAAACAAATTGATGAACCATGAGTGCACACACTATTGACCATATATATCTCAATTACGCTAAAGTCCCTCAAATATAGACACCTCACTCTTTATTTAAAGCCAACCCCCCCCATCGCCCCCACACGCAGAAGTCGTTCTCTCCCCCATACACCAACACACGAGCACATTAACTCCCCTCTCTCTTCTAAAGTCCGGACCCCAATATAGGTCTCTATCACTTTGTCTCTCAGGCATGCACACATCTCTTCCCCTGCTCTCTAGGTCTCCGGACATCTCTCTTTCCCGAGCACAAGCACTATGTAGAGTATATCTTTCCCATACACACAAAACGTTGACCCCAAACGTCCATCTCCCTAGTTATGTGGTTCTCGCACACTCACCTCACACACCACCCCCACTGCAAACAAGCACACTTTGTCTCCTTGTGCACCACTCTCCTCTTTCTATCTCTCCCACACGTGGACCCGCCCCAGCTCCTTCCCTGTATACATATATGTCGTGACTCTTTCCATATAGCTCCCTAATGTATCATCGTTATCAATCTCGCACATTGTTCTCTACACCATATATTCTAGATCTCTCATGAAGTCCCTATCACACACACACGATGACTCACTGCCCTTGCGTCTCCATACATAGGCCAATTTTGAACAACATCAACAGTGTCTCCCTATCTATACGCCATTTATGGACACAAACGACCCCTCTCTCGCCCCCTCTCATCCTCTCTCTCTCCCCGCCGCTAGCTCTCTCTCTCTCTCTCTCTCTCTCTCTCTCGCTCTCAGACCCCTCTCCCACACACACTCGATGTCTCTTCCAAATAGTCTGCTCCCCCCGCCCACACCCATGCTATCCCGCTACTACACATGTCACACCATTCCCCCTTCCCTTATACTAGGTTTACATCATTAGTGGTCTCTCAACTCCACATACACACACTCCCTCTCACACAGAAACGCGGACACAAACACACAGACACGCACAAACACCCATTTATCTAGATTCTCATCTCTCCCCATGTCCGCATGTGTATTGCACACACTCACTCTTTGATTATGTATATGTGTCTCCACGTTACACAACACAAAGCCCCATGTACATGTCTCTCTCTATCCTCCACACACATAGACACAAAGGATCTCTTATCATTGCCTCAGTCTCTAGACATATCACACACGCACACTGTCTCTCTCTCTCTCGCAAACACGCTCAACAAGGGTTTCCCCATGAATAACTTACTGTTTATTCATCAACAGTTGTGGCAGTACGGCAAACACGAGACATGAAAATAAATAAATCTACATGTGCTTATACCACCTAGTATGACTACTAGGACTAGAGCAAGCCAAGAAGCATGCCGCCGTCACCCCCTCCTTATCGGCGACGGGAAAACCTTTGTTTTACACAGTCGAGAAGTCATTGTGCTAAGGCCCCACATGCTGAGGCATTGAATAGAATGTAGATGCTAGTTTACGGAAACAAATATCAATAATACGTTTGTATCTCCATACTTATATTTCTTCTCTTATAAAAAACCAAGTTGGTGATGATGGTACGCATGCCATCTTGCAATATAGACCGTCCGATCTATATCTGACGGATGGAAATTAAACTAAAGTATACCCGCACCTCTCTTCACATTTGCAGACAAGGCCTTCCCTCGTTCATCCTTATCTCCAACAATCTCATTGTTGAGCAATTAAGAAAGGAAGCCTCCGGAACAAACTAGCCTGGTGGACGCTATCGGCGTCGTCAATCCCCATGCCTCTGTTCAGTCCGACCACCAATCACCACCACGCCCCACTCCTCTTCACCTTATCTCCTATTTCTCCAGATATCATTAGTTTTTACACATGGGATTACTCCCGCATGGATCAATCACAACAAGTGTTCTATAAAAAATGCATCTTGATGTTCCGTGCAATGCATGGATCTTGCTAGTACTCCTACAGAAGACTAAGTTGGTGATGATGGTGTGTCTGCCATCCGTCGTTTCTGACCATTAGATCTACATCTAACGACTGTGAGGTAACTTGTTGCCTTTTCTCACAAACATCCCACTTCTCTACCAATTTGCAGAAAAACCCATAATTAGTATCTTATAACCAACCACATCCCTCCCTCACCTCACCAAAACAGCCCAAGGAATATATTCTAATTGAAACATAATATATGTCTAGTGATATATGTATATCAAAATTAGAGTGTTTTGTATCAAGTTTGTGAATAAGTATTATTCTAATTATGATTCATTGCAAGGCACATGGACATTGCTAGTATTTCCAACCATGCAAAAAAATCCTAGTATTTCCATAGTTTCGAGTTTTCCATCAAGATATTAGTCACTCATGGTTGATATTTACTTTCAATCATGTACACATATGCACTATGTAACTAGCCTTGCTTATTGGCTTCCAAAGCTTAACTTTCACTCCTACTTACAATATGTAGAGTATTTAACAAAAAACTACCACTTTCAACCAGCCCTAGGAAGAATGTATTGTTCAAAAAAATAGCAAAAACATACCCAAAATTTCTTAATCCACGCCAAAAACTACTACCTAGTGCCGATTAGGCTCGTTTAAACCCGTTTATGATAGGGTTGGCCCAGACGTCCATGCTGACGAGGCAGCTTAAACCAACATATTTTGTTTGACCGTTGGCATGAGGGACCCACATCTGACCTTCTATCCTGTTATTCCCCCTCAATCATTATTTTTCCTAAACGTTACTTCAAACAGTACTGATGCGTGTTCGTCGTTGGCGCCGGTGATGAGCGAATTGGCCGCCGCTCCGCCGGACGGGCTGGACGCCACGCTGACCTCTGCACGGGTTGGCAGGCTAGCCCGAGCATGACTCACGAGCGAGCAAGCCACCGCGCTGGACTTTGCTCGATCCAGATGGCCGGCCTTAGCGCGGCGCGCGCGAGCAAGCCGCAGCGCCGCTATGCCAACCGAGCTAGCAAACCTTGTAGACAAGCAGCTGGACGAAGCTATCTTGGCTAGCTAGCGGCCACGAGCGCCGGATGGAGCTGGCATCCGGGCTGCCGCAAGATGGGCTCCGCACCGCCGGCGGTTTTGGCCTCGCCTTCTGCCGGCGGCGGTAGCTGCGTCCCATGGCTGAGGATGACTAGGTGGACGGGCTGGAGGTAGGAGGTCACTCGGGGATTTTTGTGCAGACTGACATGTAGGTCCCAAAAGTCATAACGCCTAACTTCCCGGTTAATAGAAGGCGTTGACTTAATGGGCGACATGGGTTGAACGTGCCTATAACGACACTTTGTAGAGTAGTCGTTTCTTGGTAGGGCTTTTTTTGAGTGAAAATTTCTTGGTAGGGCTGGTTGGTAAGGGCATGTACAATGGTTGATAAGGTAGTCTTATCTTAAGTCTGCCACGTGTGCGAGTGGTAGTAGTTTCTTAGCATTATTAGTGGTTTCTTGTAAGGAACAATGTACTACTAGCGACAAAAGGCGATTCTAGGTTGCGTTGTACTCCAACGAGTACTACTAGTGGTCGCGGGAGTGTATACCTCATTTTGTGGGTTCGATCCCGGCCGAACGCACGGCGGCCTTTTTTTAAAATAGTAACTTTGCTGCGAGCCAATATTGTACACGGGTAGTTTGAGTTTTGAAGTCAAACGGACGTGCGGCACCACAATCTGGGTGCACTGGATAGCCTAGCCACGTGAACGGGTTTTCCTTCCCATCATCTCGTGGCTCGCGTGATCGTCCTAGCCGCACCTCGCTTGCAGCTTCCCCATCAGCTAGTAGCATATTTAAACTAGCGCCTCCCAATTAAGCCCGAGGAGCCGGAAAAGCCTGGCGGGGCATTGGGAACTGTGCAATATGGCTCTGTACGTAAAGTGCTCTACTAATACTCTGTAGCTTGTGGCGTTGCACGCATGGACTTCACTCCATTATCAGCTCTATAAAAGAAATTCCTCTTGACAATATTTTTTGAAATGGAGGCAAAAGCTTTTCCTCATCTCATTCATAAAGAAGGAACTACTAACAAAGTTTGACGAGATCCATTACACCTCCACAAATGGAAGCGAAAAGCCTAGTCTCGCTGTATCAAATAACTCAAATGTTCTGCCCCCGCAGTAACCATCGCTAATAAACAGGCTGCTAGTGTTTGCGTGAGAGGAGCGGCTGAGTAGGCCAGCTACGTGAGAGGAGCGTTTGAATAGAGCACCGAGAGTACTCACTAGGCCACTACGCAGGTGTACTTTCCCTGCATTGATAGTCCAGCGATGGTTCTAGAGAACAGTAGTACCGTCCACTTACAACTGTAGCTCCTTGGCCCTGAGATTCAAGAGTTCAAAACTGATGCACTATACTAGAAGTACAGTACATCACACTACTAGTTGAGAAAGTAGTACTAGTACTACTACAGTACGAGTAGGTACTCCTCCATCCCATAATGTAAGACGATTTTTGACACTAGTTTGCTTGTACAAAAAATAGCAAAAACATACCCAAAATTTCTTAATCCACGCCAAAACTACTACCTAGTGCCAAAAATTTCTTACTAGTGCTATTATTTACAGTATAATGCAATCCCATAACATTCCATAATGCTAGTACTAGTAGTAAATAATAGCCTCACCCCTTCGCTAAGGAACGATCTACAGTTGGAAGGGACGAGGCCCTGTGGTTACTACGCTCTTATCTCCTCCTTGCCACTTCCCCTCCCCCAAAAGAGAAGGCAGTTCGTCGCTGCTCCCATGGATTCGCCAGGCGGTTCTCCTCCTCATCGGGGCTAGGAGACCTTGGATGATGATCCTCTAGGAGAAATCGCACGCCGCTCCGACGTCCTCACCGCCGCAAGACTCGGTGCTTCCTGCACCAACTTTGTCAAGACGGTGCTTAAACATGCTTGGGAAAAGGCCATGCTTGTTGGTCTTCCATGCATCCTCGAGGAGAAGGTTCTTCTATGGGACAATCCTTTAAACAGTCCACCGCTCCCTAGCCATGGTTGCGCGTTGACTCCGCTAGAGTTGCCGATGTTGAGAGGTAGTCGGATTTTGTCCAATGAGCAGGTCAGTAATGGAGTTTGATCATGTAGTACTTAGTTATTCCATTTCCATCCCGTAATTTCTCTGCTGCCCACCATCTTATATATAGGTCTAGGTCGGTGCCAACGAAGATTGGCTTGCAACCTCCGGCCGGATACCACCAACATTTTGCACAACATCAACAGCAGTGTGGCCGTTCCCATAGACCCCTTCTCCACCATTGGGATCGGCCTTCCAGACTAGCTGGGCTTGAATACGTATGATGATGCCTACATGAGATTGAAGAAGATAGCAATTGCAGACCCGCCAACAAAGCGACGTGGCTACAATGATTATTATCTCATTGCAGTGTTCGACATAAAGATTGGCATCAATGCAAGAGGCAGTAACGGCAGAGGCTGGCGCATGTTGGCGGCGACAGATTTGTACCCCTACACATTCAAAGACGCCGTGCGCCATCTAGGCCGCATCTTTGCGGTGACAAGCCAGGGGACTTGTTTCATCTGGTTGCCATCCTACGGTACATGAGATTACAAACGGAATACACAAACCATCATTTGCATCCCTAACAGTACTCCATTATTTTGCAGGGACTAGTCATCCCCCGATCAAAATAAGATCGCCGATCCTGGATGTGCATTTGCATCCGCGATTCGGTCTATCCCGGAACCTTGTAGCTGACTTTGGCATATTGGGATCAACTATCTCAGCAGTCATTACCCATGGTACCATTGATGTGCAAGATGGTCACACAATCTACCACGATCGGACCGTCACCATCTACCCAGGTATTCCATTTTTAACCCTCTCGCCTTCTCTTTCATTATTGTACTACTTACTAGTAGTAGTAGGAGTACTTTTTACCTTGGAGGACGTGGCCCTTGAAGACTTGAACCCACTAGCTGCCACCATTTTTGTTTTTCCATGTCTTACTATCTCATCCATGTAGCCAAGAGTGGCTATATATAATAAGCCAGTTATTTTACTTCCTCTATACGGGAGTAGTACTATTTGCTGCACAGTATTACTGACCGTCATATTTGAGCACAACATTATTATGCATGGACCTTGACTATGTACGTCACCATGTGTCCAGATCTGAGATGCTGCGTGCACCGGATGAACGGCGTCGAGTTTGACCGCCGTGATGCTACATGGGTGCCGAGGAACACTCTTGGAGAGTACTCGCTTTTCATTGGGGACAACTACCCCATTGTGAAGCGGATGCCACCTTCCATGCACAACATGAAAGGCCTGCCATTCATGAAGCATGGTTGTGTCTTCAGTGTGCACCGCCGGATGAACGACATGCTGGGACACGCTATCCCCGATTTATTCCGCTTCAGCTTGGATGACTCTCCATCGTGTCGAACCGGACTAGAAAGCTGCGACGATGATTCCCGTTGCCCACCGCTATGGATTGTGCCATCCATGAAGAACACCTGGTATTGCAACCTGGAGGAGGACATGTAGCCCATCTCTAACGTGTAAGTGGAGTACGGTAAATTATGAACGGTAGCGCTATGAATATATGTAGACTAGTCGTGCACAAATTTATCACATGAATTGGAGATGAACTTGTGTGGCATACTGGCATTTGTCCCTTAGAATTTATTACTAGTAAATGTGTTATGTGTACGTGCAACTTGTGTGGTTGTTGCACGGGCTCCAACATGCTCTGTGAGAAAAAAGGTGGCACAACTCTGGATATAGGTGACGTGGCGGCATCATAAGTAGCATCGTTTGCTATAGTTGTAGTATACTCCTACTAGGACGACAACTCCTATAAAACCTTGTGCTTGGATATTTGCCTCTTCGGGAGGTTCAACAGTTCGTACTCATGTGAACCTTGCACTTGGCTCTTCGCCTCTTCGGAAGGTCCAACAATGATGATACTACAGTACAATATGCTTCTGGAAATCTGACACCGATTGAACTGCTGCACGTCCACCGCGAGGGCGAGGGCGAGGGAGAGGGAGAGGTAGAGGGCACTGTAGTCAAAAGCCTCTCCTCGTCCTGCAAGCCCGCGCGTGCGTGGGCGAGGGAGAGGCATAGTAAGCAAGCTTCTCCTCATTCGGCGAGTTGACGGGACACATCAAAGCAGTACTAGTACTAGTCCATACTGCGTCCTTTCCGGTTAATATGGCTTAATTTGAAACCAGAAAAATGCACTGGCGGTCAACGTATGTAACAATACGCTCTTTACGGTTACTATATATAGTTTTGAGGTGATTATACGATCACTAGCTCATCGTAGAGCACTGTATTGCACCCTACTGACCGGCCACATAGTCGACGTGGCACTTTGTTGACTGGTTAAATTGTCACATGGTTTCTGGGTCCCACCTGTCAGTTGGCAGAGCAAAGAAATCAGCTAAACAAAACTTTACGCATGCGCGACAAGAGTCCAACCCTTGCGCGCGAACCACCCTGGCTGTGTATGTGAGTGCATGCACGTGTACTCCCTCGGTCTTCCAACAAAGAGTGTACATCGGCTAAAAAACAAAGAGTGTAGTACATCTACACTTCCAATGCATTTAGCCTTTAATCTAAATCGATATTGATTGACTAATGCACCAACTTGTGCTCTAGGTATAGGCTACATGTCTATCCTTAATTACAGCATGCAACAACCTTCATTTAATCTTCTTCTCTCAATGGTTGCATGCACACGTAAGTCTGCTACTTTTGGGCGTTAATTATGCCCTGGTCAATGTGTAAATCTCTAAATGTATAGTCTTTCACGGACATAGGGAGTAGGTTGAGCACTTGAGCGTGAGTGTGTGTGTTGCATCGTGTGCTGTGTGCCGCATGGGTGCGTGAGTGTTGCATGCGTCCATGTGTACGTGTGAGTGTTGCATGTTGCATGCATGCGTGCATGAGGCTTACTCCCTCCCATCGACATGTTCATATTTCAAGCTTCCTCCGTTCCCTCCATATGGTGATACTCCCTCTGTTCCGAAGTAAAAGCCTCCCTCTGTTCCCAAATATGGAGTATTTGTCTTTCTAGAGATTTCACAAGTGACTACGTACGGAGCAAAATGAGTGAAATGAGCGTAGAGGCATATGGATACTGTAGATAGGAAGTCTTTATGATCCATTATTATTCCCCATCTCGGTCAGAGAGAACTATTCAACTAATCTTTGTAGTGAAGTGACAATACACACTGCAGCAGATGGGACACTTAATTAATAAGCTGAACCAGCTTGTTGGTGTTACTAAATCAGCCTTACCCAGTACTGCCATCATGTTTGCCGGTAGAGCACACTTCCGCAAATACGCCTATACACCCCTCTCCTCCATTAACTGACATATGGGCCCTCATGAGGTAGACCCACATGTCATCAGTGTAACTATTTACACTCCGAAGGATGGTATATCCTGGTAGTAGTACTAGTAGAATTGAGATTTAATGCACTTTCTTCCCCATCTTTCACTCTTCTTCCTCCTCTCTTCTTCTTCCTCCTCTCTTCCCCATCGTCGGCCGTACATCATTTCCCCCTGCTCACTGCTGGCCCGCCCATGCAAATCTTCCTTGGTAGCTCACGCGTACCATATCCCCCCGCTCACTGCTCGGCCACACGAGGAGAAGGTTCTTCGCTCGCCCACCCGAATCCACTTCCCCGCTGGCTTGCAGGCACCGAAACCCCAATGGCAGAACCGACTGACACGCAGAGCCGCAATTGGAATTCCCTCATGATGCTCTCTTGGAGCAGATATGTAATCGCATGGACCTACTCAACACCGTCCGTCTGGCCGCATGCTCGGTGTCTTTGTACCGTCTACTCGTCTGCAACCGGCCGACTCTTTTCAAGACACCCTGCTTGCTGATGCCTGATCCTCGCAGGTGGCCCAGACACCGACTTGACGATCCTATGGAGGTTGCCATGGTGCCCCTCGACATGCTACCACTACCAGTCCACCCGTTCTTCATGCGCGTCCACTACTGGGCGGGCATGAAGGCCAACTGAATCGTCCTCATCCAGCAATCCAGTAGTCCATGGAGTCTCGTGGATATCTACACCCAGCGAGAGATCACCCTTCCATCGTTGGATACCGCCGCCATCGAGCCTCGTGGCCCGCCGGACACTCCTGCCTACTACGCATGAGACGTGTCAAGCTTTTGGCTCAACCTCTGTTTGCTGAAAGTTGTAATTTGCGAAGTGCCCACACCATCAAAAGACTACATGGATTACAAGCTCATTGCCTTGTTCAACATGGGATTAGTCTATCTGGAATCCAGTCGCCATACATGGTTATGGCTCATCGTCAATCCTGTTGAGGCAACATTTCTGTCTGATGCTATAGTGCATGATGGCATCATTTACGTAGTCGACGCACAGATTGCCTACCTATACTGGTGGAATCTGTCATCGTGTACTTGTTCTATCTCGTGTCATCTTTACCTTATGAATACAACTACCTGTTCATTGTTACAAATTTAGAATAGATAGTATATCTATAACCACATCATTTCTATATGTTCCTCTCATTTCCTAAATTTTTATGACCACACATGTTATTGTTAGAGTTGATATGAGAAAAATTGGCATCTAATGATTGTTAGAATAGATATTATGAGCATAACCTCATGATTGCTATATGTTACTCTCATTTCCAAGATTTTTATAACAACGCATGTTATTGCTTAGAGTTAATATGAGAACAGTAGTAGTAAGTGCTATGGTAGAATATGAGTAGGCTCTGTCATAACTGTTTTCCTCTCATTGTTACATGATGTTTGAACCATGACATATTGCTAGAATATGACAGACATTGGCTTATTTTTTTAAACTTGGGGTATGATTATGACCACGGCATTGCAATTCTCTGTCTATTATATGTGTCACTGTTATAATAATCTTAATTCCATACATACTCTGAACATGATTGTTTATTTTTGTCCTTTTGGCCTCCAATTTGAATTGCTTTAGCAGACGCAAATGCGCTGGCCTTCATGATTCCAGGACCTGGAATCATACTAGCCGATGGGTGGTGGTTTATCGCTCGTTCATCTGACAGCGGTAATTTGATGCTCATTCACACTTAGCAAATTGACCAAACCATTACAACAAACCACATGCAGTACAATGCCTAGGGCGTTCGTGACATTGATGGCTATGGCTGCTTCGTGTTCGAGAAAGATCCCAGCTCCGTTGGGCCAGGCGTATTCAACTGGAGGCTGATGTCTACTACACAACCTTCTTCTTGTAGACGCTGTTGGGCCTGCAAGTTCACAGGTTTGTAGGACAGTAGCAAATTTCCCTCAAGTGGATGACCTAAGGTTTATCAATCCGTGGGAGGCGTAGGATGAAGATGGTCTCTCTCAAACAACCCTGCAACCAAATACCAAAGAGTCTCTTGTGTCCCCAACACACCCAATACAATGGTAAATTGTATAGGTGCACTAATTCGGTGAAGAGATGGTGATACAAGTGCAAAATAGATAGTAGATATAGGTTTTTGTAATCTGAAATAATAAAAACAGCAAGGTAACTAATCATAAAAGTG
Organism: Triticum dicoccoides; assembly: GCF_002162155.2. NCBI lineage: Eukaryota > Viridiplantae > Streptophyta > Magnoliopsida > Poales > Poaceae > Triticum > Triticum dicoccoides. Next base: position 157,015,159 of record NC_041389.1, read on the forward strand.
AGCGTAAACGGTATTGCAATGGTAGGAAACAAGGCCTAGGGTTCATACTTTCACTAGTGCAAGTTATCTCAACAATAATAACATAGATAGATCATATAACAATCCCTCAACATGCAACAAAGAGTCACTCCAAAGCCACTAATAGCGGAGAACAAACGTAGAGATTATGGTAGGGTACGAAACCACCTCAAAGTTATTCTTTCGGATCAACCTATTCAAGAGTTCGTACTAGAATAACACCTTAAGACACAAATCAACCAAAACCCTAATGTCACCTAGATACTCCATTGTCACCTCGAGTATCCGTGGGCATGATTATACGATATGCATCACACAATCTCAGATTCATCAAACCAACACAAAGTACTTCAAAGAATGCCCCAAAGTTTCTACCGGAGAGTCAAGAACGTGTGCCAACCCCTATGCATAGGTTCATGGGCGGAACCCGCAAGTTGGTCACCAAAACATACATCAAGTGGCACATGATATCCCATTGTCACCACAGATAAACACGGCAAGACATACATCAAGTGTTCTCATGAAAAACTCAATCCGATAAGATAACTTCAAAGGGGAAACTCAATTCATCACAAGAGAGTAGAGGGGGAGAAACATCATAAGATCCAACTACAATAGCAAAGCTCGGGATACATCAAGATCGTGCCATAGAGGGAACACGAGAGAGAGAGAGAGAGAGAGAGAGAGAGAGAGAGAGAGATCAAACACATAGCTACTGGTACATACCCTCAGCCCCGAGGGTGAACTACTCCCTCCTCATCATGGAGAGCGCCGGGATGATGAAGATGGCCACCGGTGATGGGTTCCCCCTCCGGCAGGATGTCGGAACGGGCTCCCGAGAGGTTTTTGATGGCTACAGAGGCTTGCGGCGGCGGAACTCCCTATTCGATGGTTTTAGGGTACGTAGGGTTATATAGGCGAAAGAAGTCGGTCTGGGGGTGCTCGAGGGGACCATTAGACAGGGGGCCGCGCCGTGTAGGGGGGCGCCCCCTATCTCCTGGGCTCCTTGAGTATCTTCTGACTTGATCTCCAAGCCTCCAGGATGATATTCTTCCAAAAAATCACGATGCCGAAGGTTTCATTCCGTTTGGACTCCGTTCGATATTCCTTTTCTTCGAAATACTGAAACAGGCAATAAAACAACAATATGGGCTGGGCCTCCGGTTAGTAGGTTAGTCCCAAAAATGATATAAATGTGTGAAATAAAGCCCATAAACATCCAAAAGGGGTAATATAATAGCATGAATGCTTCATAAATTATAGATACATTGGAGACGTATCAGCATCCCCAAGCTTAATTCCTACTCGTCCTCGAGTAGGTAAATGATAAAGAAAGAATTTATGAAGTGTGAATGCTAGAAGGTGCACATGTTTGATCAATGATAATTTCAATCACCTTTTCTAGCATGATAATATGTCATAACAGTAGTTCATCTCATAGAACTTTTCTTAATCAAGTAACAAGCAATTCACATGTTAAAGCATAGACCATAAACTTTCTTGAAAACTAGCAAACTTCATTCTTAGTCATCAAACAATTGCAATCCATCCTATTTTCAGGAAGAGTATATGTCAGAGCTTTGATTTAGCAAACTTCACATACTCAACTATCATATAGTCTTCTACAATTGCTAACACTCACGCAATACTTGTGGTTGTGAAGCTTTAATCAGACACAAAGAAAGATTGGGGCTTATAATGTTGCCTCCAAACGTATTCACCTTTGGGTGATGTCAACAATAATAGTTCATGCTAGCTTACATCCAATTGGATATATATATCAGGATCACCCCGACACAAAGTGCTTGCCAAAGGATAAAATGAAAAAGGGAAAGGTGAAGATCACCTTGACTCTTGCGTAAAGATAAAAGACATAAAGTAAAAGATAGGCCCTTCGCAGAGGGAAGCAGAGGTTGTCATGCGCTTTTAGGGTTGGATACACAAAATCTTAATGCGAAAGAACATCACTTTATATTGCCCCTTGTATATGGACCTTTATTATGCAGTCTGTCGCTTTTATTGCTTCCATAACAAGATCGTACAAAGCTTATTTTCTCCACACTAATAAGTCATGCATATTTAGAGAGCAATTTTTATTGCTTGCACCGATGACAACTTACTTGAAGGATCTTACCCAATCCATAGGTAGGTATGGTGGACTCTCATGGTAAAACTGGGTTTAATGATATTTGGAAGCACAAGTAGTATCTCTACTTGGTGCAAGGAATTTTGGCTAGCATGAGGGGGAAAGTCAAGCTCAACATGTTTGAATGATCCATGACAATATACTTTAACTGAGATGTCGGAAAACATAAACCATTACGTTGTCGTCCTTGTCCAACATCAACTCTTTAGCATGTCATACTTAATGAGTGCTCCCAATTATAAAAGATGTCTAGGATAGTGTATTTATATGTGAAATCTCTCTTCCTTCAATATTCTTTCATGAATTGTTCAAATGACCAATACAATGCTTGCTAACCTTCAATAAATTTACAACCTCTACTTCTTAGATGTGAAGTCAATACTCCCCATGGGATAAGAAAATGAGGCATATAAAATTTCAGATTTATGACATTCAACTCATACAACCATCTACTCAGAGGATATAAGTGAAGCACACGAGTAAATGACAAACTACTCCAAAAAGATATAAGTGAAGATCAATGAGTAGCTAAATAATTATGTAACTATGCGAAGACTCTCTCTTATTTAAGAATTTCAGATCTTGGTACTCTAATCAAACAGCAAGCAAAACAAAATAAAATAACATTGCAAGGATAGCACAACTCATGTGAAGAAGCAAAAACTTAGGCTCAACCGATACTAACCGATAGTTGTTGAAGAAGAAAGGTGGGATGCCTACCGGGGCATCCCCAAGCTTAGATGCTTGAGACTTCTTGAAATATTATCTTGGGGTGCCTTGGGCATCCCCAATATTGAACTTTTGTGTCTCCTTAATTCCTCTCATATCATGGTTTCTCTTTTTATCAAAAGCTTCATCCACAACAAACTCAACAAGAACTCGTGAGATAGGTTAGTATAAACCAATGCAAAACCTTATCATTTGCTACGGTAACAAATCACTAAAATTATTATTCAACATTGCATACTAAATGCCTCTGCATATTTAATACTCGTATCCTCAAATAGAATCATTAAACAAGCAAACATATGCAAACAATGCAAACATAACAGCAATCTGCCAAAACAGTACAGTCTGTAAAGAATGCAAGAGTATCAATACTTCCCTAACACCAAAAATTATGAAATAAAATTACCACTGTAGTAAATTTATCAGAGCTCATTATGCAAAAGGTTTCATCATTATATCATTGCAAACAGTAACATGTATACTAGCAAAACAAGCATGGCAAAGGCTATCCTTGACTTATTTATTGAAAATAAAGATGAAAAACATTAATCTAAATAACATAAAGCAAATACTAACAAAATAAAATGACGCTCCAAGTAAAACACATATCATGTGGTGAATAAAAATATAGCTCCAAGTAAAGTTACCGATGAACGAAGACGAAAGAGGGGATGCCATCCGGGGCATCCCCAAGCTTAGACTTTTGGTTGTCCTTGAATATTACCTTGGGGTGCCTTGGGCATCCCCAAGCTTAGGCTCTTGCCACTCCTTATTTCATAGTCCATCGTATCTTTACCCAAAACTTGAAAACTCCACAACACAAAACTCAACAGAAAACTCGTAAGCTCCGTTAGTATAAGAAAATAAAACCACCACTTAGGTACTGTAATGAACTCATTCTAAATTCATATTGGTGTAATATCTACTGTAATTCAACTTATCTATGGTTCATACACTCCTATACTACTAAGAGATTCATCAAAATAAGCAAACAACACATAGGAAACAGAATCTGTCATAAACAGAATAGTCTGTAGTAATATGTATCAAATGTATACTTTTGGAACTACCAAAATTATACCAAATTAGGAAGTCCTAAGAAATGTGTGTACCAATCTAGAGAAAAAACAATCAGATGAAGAGCACGTTTATGTGAATTAACAAAACTAATTTACTGGGTGCAAAAGTTTCTGATTCTCAGCAGGATCAACACAACTATCACCGTAAGCTACCCTAAAGGTCTTACTTGGCACTTTATTGAAAAAAAAGTTATAAAACATGATTATTACAGTAGCATAATCATGTGTACACACAAAAACAGTAAGGATAAATATTGGGTTGTCTCCCAACAAGAGCTTTTCTTTAATGCCTTTCTAGCTAGGCGTGATGATGACAATGATGCTCACATAAAAGATAAGAATTGAAACATAACGGGAGCATCATGAAGCATATGACTAGCACATTTAAGTCTAACCCACTTCCTATGCATAGGGATTTTGTGACCAAACAACTTATGGGAACAATAATCAACTAGCATAGGAAAGTAAAACAAGCATAACTTCAAGACTTTAAGCACATAGAGAGGAAACTTGACATTTTTGCAATTCCTACAAGCATATGTACCTCCCTCATAATAATTTTCAGTAGCATCATGAATGAATTCAACAATATAACAAGCACCTAAAGCATTCTTTTCATGATCTACAAGCATAGAAAATTTACTATTCTCCACATAAGCAAAATTATTCTTATTCGGAATAGTGGGAGTATCATAAGAGACTTGAACACTAAAAATTGTTTCCACATTAAAAGAGTAATGTTCAGAAAAAGGGTAATCATAATCATGACAAGATTTGTAAATATAATCATCACTACTTTTTATAGCATAAGTTTCATCACAATAATCATCATAAGTAGCAACTTTGTTCTCATCATAATCGATTGAAACCTCTCCCAAGATAGTGGAATCACTAAATAAAGTTGACACTCTTCCAAATCCACTTTCATATTCATCACAATAAGATTCAACATTCTCCAAAATAGTGGGATCACTACTTCCTAAAGTTGACACTCTTCCAAACCCACTTTCATCAATACAATCATCATACGTAGGAGGCATGCTATCATCATAACAACTTTGCATATCAAAACTTGGGATGCTAAAAATGTCATCTTCATTAAACATAGCATCCCCAAGCTTGGGACAAACATTAATTTCAGCAAATATATTCTCAAATATTTCATCCTCATCAAACATAGCTTCCCCAAGCTTGGGCCCTTTCATATCATAAGCATAATCACTCTCATCATTAAAAATATGGATAGCACCAATAGTAAAGCAATTATCATCATCACAATGAGTAGTAGGAGCAACATCATTTGGGAGGGACACCTTTCTAACTTTGTTTCTCCTTCTTTTCTTTTTCTTCTTCACATTATGTGTGGGTTCAACCTTCCTCTTTGAGCTCCTTATTGATGAGACTGGTTGAATAGAAAGCTCCTCCTCGTCACCTGATTCATCATAAGAAATAATAGGAGGATATTGGGAAGTCTCTTCCCTTTCATTAGTATTCTCATCATCTTCTATTTGCTTTTTTTCTTTAGGTAATTGGCAATATAAGGATTTTCAATGCAATTCTCCGCACAAAACAAATAAATCTATTCTAGATCAATATCAAGGAATTTCTTATGGGCAAATTCTGGAAGGTCCTTAAGTAAACGTTTCTTCATAACCCAAAAGCAAACCAAGTTCATTATAATGTGCAAGGGAAATCAAATCATCACAATTTTTGGACACGATTCGGTCATGAAACAATTTGCATTGGAGATGTGAATGACCACGTTCATTGCAAAGTTCACAAGTACGACAAAGGAATTTTAAATTTTCAGCACTCATACCTAGTCTTTCTTGCAACCATTTAGTTTCTAAATGCTTATGCCTCTTGCAATATATATCTTCTTTATTTGGTGTGTTCATGCAAATATGCACTCCACAAAAGTTGACATGCTCATAAAATATATTTTCATCATGACTAGAGCAATCATCATTAATACTATGGATATTCAAGGAGTTTATACTAACAACATTATAATCATGCTCATCATTCAAAGATTTAGTATCAAGCATTTTAATGCACTCTTCTTATAGCACTTGAGCACAGTTTTCCTTTCCATCAAACTCACGAAATATATTAAAAAGATGAAGCGTATGAGACAAACTTAACTCCATTTTTTAGTTTTCTTTTATAAACTAAACTAGTGATAAAACAAGAAACAAAAAGATTTGATTGCAAGATCAAAAGATATACCTTCAAGCACTCACCTCCCCGGCAACGGTGCTAGAAAAGAGCTTGATGTCTACTACACAACCTTCTTCTTGTAGACGTTGTTGGGCCTGCAAGTGCACAGGTTTGTAGGACAGTAGCAAATTTCCCTCAAGTGGATGACCTAAGGTTTATCAATCCATGGGAGGCGTAGGATGAAGATGGTCTCTCTCAAACAACCCTGCAACCAAATAACAAAGAGTCTCTTGTGTCCCCAACACACCCAATACAATGGTAAATTGTATAGGTGCACTGGTTCGGTGAAGAGATGGTGATACAAGTGCAAAATAGATAGTAGATATAGGTTTTTGTAATCTGAAATAATAAAAATAGCAAGGTAACTAATGATAAAAGTGAGCGTAAACGGTATTGCAATGGTAGGAAACAAGGCCTAGGGTTCATACTTTCACTAGTGCAAGTTCTCTCAACAGTAATAACATAGATAGATCATATAACAATCCCTCAACATGCAACAAAGAGTCACTCCAAAGCCACTAATAGAACAAACGTAGAGATTATGGTAGGGTACGAAACCACCTCAAAGTTATTCTTTCGGATCAATCTATTCAAGAGTTCGTACTAGAATAACACCTTAAGACACAAATCAACCAAAACCCTAATGTTACCTAGATACTCCATTGTCACCGCGAGTATCCATGGGCATGATTATACGATATGCATCACACAATCTCAGATTTGTCCAACCAACACAAAGTACTTCAAAGAGTGCCCCAAAGTTTCTACCGGTTAGTCAAGAACGTGTGCCAACCCCTATGCATAGGTTCATGGGCGGAACCCACAAGTTGGTCACCAAAACATACATCAAGTGGCACATGATATCCCATTGTCACCACAGATAAACACGGCAAGACATACATCAAGTGTTCTCATGAAAAACTCAATCCGATAAGATAACTTCAAAGGGGAAACTCAATTCATCACAAGAGAGTAGAGGGGGAGAAACATCATAAGATCCAACTACAATAGCAAAGCTCGGGATACATCAAGATCGTGCCATAGAGGGAACACGAGAGAGAACACGAGAGCGAGACAGATCAAACACATAGCTACTGGTACATACCCTCAGCCCCGAGGGTGAACTACTCCCTCCTCATCATGGAGAGCGCCGGGATGATGAAGATGGCCACCGGTGATGGGTTCCCCCTCCGGCAGGATGCCGGAACGGGCTCCCGAGAGGTTTTTGATGGCTACAGAGGCTTGCGGCGGTGGAACTCCTGATGTATCTTGATATTCGATGATTTTAGGGTACGTAGGGTTATATAGGCGAAAGAAGTCGGTCTGGGGGTGCTCGAGGGGTCCATGAGACAGGGGGCCGCGCCCAGTAGGGGGGGGCTATCTCCTGGGCTCCTCGAGTATCTTCTGACTTGATCTCCAAGCCTCGAGGATGATATTCTTCCAAAAAATTACGATGCCGAAGGTTTCATTCTGTTTGGACTCCGTTTGATATTCCTTTTCTTCGAAATACTGAAACAGGCAATAAAACAGCAATATGGGCTGGGCCTCCGGTTAGTAGGTTAGTCCCAAAAATGATATAAATATGTGAAATAAAGCCAATAAACATCCAAAAGGGGTAATATAATAGCATGAATGCTTCATAAAGTATAGATACGTTGGTGACGTATCAGAGGCGGGCTTACAACCTCGGCAACCACTCCATGTTCCTCAGGCTCAATTATCCGATCATCCAACCAATCGTCGATCATATCACCGGTGATGATTACTGTGCTATGCAACTTCCATTCATCAGGGGGACTATGTTTACACATCATAGCATGGGTTTCATGAATCACCATATCCAGAGATTCGTCGACATAGCTTGTTGCCAGATAATCTTCAGTGTGTGAATGGCATCAAGCTTCCATGCGATGGATGGCTTTTGCAAACCCAACATTCGGCGATGTGGTTCATGCCAACAACAAATATGCATAACTTGATACGTACTGATATCTAGACTGAGCCATGTATTTTGCTGCTGTAGCACGACCCTCTTTTGTTGGATATTATGTACTGTTGTTAGTTTGAAGCACTCCTCTGGTTTGAAGGATAGATACCTTTTTGGGATCAAGTGCATCCTAACTCACATGCGTAGAATGTACTGATAATGATGATGGAGATGCTGTGCAGAAGCCATATATATACATACACACACACACACACACACACACACACACACACACACACACATATATATATATATATATATATATATATATATATATATATATATATATATATATATATATATATATATTAGGCTTCAAGTGCGTACTTGTTAGTTAAACCTATGGTTAAAATGCGACACTAAATACGACTAGTAAGTAGTACAGTAGCAGTACTAGTATACGTCGGTCAATTTATTCATCATGTCCACACATTGAATTGACGTGAAAACACGCTGCGCATGAGGTGACACAAGAATCCCGGCAGCGTTTTCGGGTATTCTGGAGTTCAGATTTGGAGTACCACTTATCTGTCGAAATCTTTCATCATTTACTTAAAACACTCGATTGATCATACATTGAGTACCATATAACTGGAATTAACCGATGCAAGTCGAAGAAGGATTGGCCGGTGCTGTCGGCTAGCGTGAAGTTCAATCCCACGGATCAGGAGCCGATCGAGCACCTTGAGGCCAAAGTGAGTGCTGACAGCGCGAGATCTCACCCTCTCATCGATTTGTTCATATCAACCATTGACAACGAGAACGACATATGCTACACCCATCTAGAGAAACTTCCAGGTAAGACACCGATCGGCCGTCTACTTGCACAAACATATTTCTTTGTTTATAGCTCTATTTTTATTTTTAGATGCAGACCTAGTGAAGCAATTACAAGTTGACAGTTAATAAAAAGTGAAACAAGTGACTGCAACATGCCAAAGATGTTATGAAAATGCCAACTATGTACATAAAAACCTGTATTCGACAATACTGCAGGTATCACACTGAGTGGCCTTAGGAAGCATTTCTTCCAGCACAATTCCAGGGCATTCAAAAGGGGCACGTGGACGCGTCGCAAGATATAGTCAGAGTGCGGCATGCACGCGATGTGGCACAAGACCGGCAATACCTTGCCCGTGATGGTCAACGACCGACACACGGGCAACAAAAAGGTTCTGGTGCTGCACACCAACAAGAACTTCGACCAGCAGAGGACCAACTAGGTGATGCACCAGTACCACCTCGGGGACCTGGAGTAAGAGAAGGAGCGGGAGCTGGTCCTCTGCAAGATTTTCTACCAGACGAACACTAGGGCCAGGAGTAAAAAGATTATAAGTTAGTTTGGTAATGGTACTTGTACTACCTTGTTGTCCGCAAGTTGGTATTGTTGTTAACGTTCTTTTGGTATGAACTTGGCATTTGCTTCCAACCATCATGCTGAGGGTCGACGTGGATATAAAGCTGAATCATTTGTTTCGAAACGAATTTTCAGGCACCTGATTTTTATTTGATGGATAGCATAAGAACCTCCCGTTCGAATTCCCAGTTCTCCAAATTTTTCGAAACAAGTGCATGCACTTATTATCACGATGAGAAAACAATATCCCTGTTGCATCCCAGTTATCAGTTTGTACTTGCAGAATTCTCTTGTTTATTGAGTAGGTATATTGTTTTTTCAGGTCGAGCAAGTTTCAACTGGGCTGTAGACTGCCCAGGCTTGGTTTTGTTCCTAACCCATGACGACAATGAGGCACAAAGATCCAACAGGTATCTACTGGCCTCTGGCCCGCCAGCGTTAGTTATATTTTGTCTTACAACATCCGGAGGCAGATTTTTTTTACTGAATCAAACACACAGCCTAGTTCCATTTTCCTCTTGAAACACATGTCCTACATCCGTTTTCTAATCTCTACCTATAGTTTTACTAGTTCATATATACGTATCATTATATTGAAAATACATAAAATTCCCTTTTCATATTTACATCCTTATTTTTTTCCCTCCCAGCGCTGATTTTTTTACCACTGGTTTCCCCTTAAACCAGCTGAATTGTCCCACGTCTTATTTGCTTACAAAAATAAAACAATGCTCTTGGCAAATCAATAAGTTCTTAAAAATGTTTATCATTTCGGGATTACAATAGTTCAAACTCCACCGAAATATGCAAAATAAGGTCGAACTTTTTGACCGTGGTCCTGGGAAGAAAATGGGCTGTAATAAATTACTTAAGAATTAGAAAATGGGCTGCAAATTAATAAAAAATAGCAAATGGGCTCTATGTTGTCTGCCACAGATTTGGAGGCTGACTTGTGGGCCTACTAAGTTCATGCGTACACAAGGTTTCTCAAAAAAGAAACTTAGTCATCAATCGGCTCTACCAGTGTCAGACCGTTAGATGTCAATCTAACGGCAATTGTACTTCTTCAGTCTCTGATCTTCCTGCCCCAGCCGCCCAAACCAGCGCCGTCGGAATCGCTTGCTCCCGCCTCCCGTAGCCGGCTGTGCTGCCGGGCAGGCCTCATGGCCCCAACATACTTGCATCCCTGGCCTGTCTATCCCTCTACTCACCCATACCTCATGTTATTTTCCAGCGACGGCAGCCGAACCAGTCAACCCTCGTACTCTCCACCGCGTGGGTAGCCACTGCCCTGTCTTCCCCGGCTCCGTGTTGTGCCCTTCGTAGGCCTCACCGTCATCCACTGCCCTGGTGCTCTCGGCGCGTCGTGGTCAACGTGGTCAACGAACGACATCCATCGGAAGTGGACTGTATGTGGAGAGGCTGACAACCGGGTCCACGGCCGCACACAAGGAAATGCCTCCTTATTATGTGCAAAATAATGATTCCTCCACTTGACATTTGGGACCCGTCAGAAGGGCCTCTGTATTTCTCGGAAAAAATGTTCCCTCCGCTGACAGGTCGGACCCACCACCTATATCTTCGCACGCAAGGAAGTGCCTCCTTATTGCGCATAAAAAAATGAATACGCCCCTGCCAGCTGGGAACCACCATAGTGGGAGGCTGACTTGTGGGCCTACTAAGTTGACGAGGATGGAGGGCTTTGTCAACTTAGTCAATATATGAATGATTCTAGCTCCAGTGACCGTACGATGTCCATCCAACGGCCGTAGTGCTTCTTCAACCTCTGGTGTTCTTGCTCCAGCCGCCCAAACCAGCACCGGTCGTGCCGCGTGCTCCCGCTCCCGTGGCCGGCTGTGATGCTGCGGAGGCCTCAACGCCCACCTACTACTCCCACCGCTGGCGAGGGCATCCCTCTACTCACCCACACCCCCTATTATTCTGCGGCAATGGCAGCCTCACACCGCAGCCGAACCAGTGAATCCTCGTACTCCTCTACGCGTGGGCATCCACTGCCGCATCTTCCCCGGCTTCGTGTTGTCCCCTTCCTAGGCCTCGCCGTCGTCCATCGCCCTGGTGCTCTCGATGCGGCGTGGTCAACATGGTCATGGAACGACTTCCATCGGAAGAGTACTGTAGTTGATAGGCTGGCAACTAGGTCCATTGCAGTCGCAAGGAATTGGCTCCTTAATACGCGCAAAATAATTATTCCTCCACCTGACAGCAGGGACCCACAGGACGGGCCGCTGTATTTCGCGAGAAAAACGTCCCCCCTGACTGCTGGGACCCACCAGCTACATCTTCGCACGCAAGGAAGTGCGTCCATATTATGGAAAAAACGATTCGCCCCCCTGACTGCTGGGACCAACCAGCTACATGTTCGCACGCAAGGAAGTGCCTGACAGTCGGGACCCACCTGGTCGAAGCATACGTAGAGTTGTCATTCTAGTCGTGAACGTGTACATACATACTGGTCGATGTAAAGGTGCGCACATGTCGTAGTAGAGGCATGCACGTAGCATATACACGTACGTACAGCGGCCAGGGGGCAAGAAAGTAAATATAGCCACATACGTACATATGGGCAGGGTCTCGAATGCTTACTCGCGCATATGTACGGCCAGGGCTCATGTACATGACTGGGTCGAAACGGAGAAACTGCGTCGTCATCGTGTTCATGGGGAGGCAACGGAATGCGTCTTGTTCATCGGGAGGCAACAGAACGAGTGGGAGCCAACCGACTTGGACGGAACAGCCAATGGAAACGAGGCCTGGCGTACCGAAGAACGGAGGAAATAGCCTTCTGTTAGACCGCCACGGTCGAAATGGGATCCTGTTCATCGGGAGGGGTCTGGCGTACCGCAAAACGGAGGAAACGGACTTCTGTTGGACCTCCTATGGCCGAAACGAGGTCCTGTTGATCAGGAGGGGTGTGGCATACCGCAAAACGAAGGAAACAGACTTGTGTTGGAGCGCTAGGGTCGAAACGGGGGTCATGTTCACCGGGAGGGGTGTGGCATACCGCAAAACAGGACTCCACGGGATACTGTTCATCTCCACCATCGACCTCCTCCAGCCCCCACGGGCTAATGTTCATCCACCGTCGACCTCCTCCAGCCTCCACCTGCGACTGTTCATCCACGGGTTCCTGTTCATCCAGCCTCCACCGCGTGCTCCTCCACCAGCTACTATTCAACCAGCCCTCTCCACGGGATACTGTTCATCCAGCCCTCCACCGGCTACTGTTCAACCAGCCCTCCACGGGGTCGTCCTATTCATCCAGCCCTCCACTGGGTCCTGTTCATCCAGCCCCAACCGGCTCGATCGGGGTCCTGTTCATCTAGCGGCAACGACCTCTACTACCACTGGGTCCTGTTCATCCAACCCCCCACTGGGAACTGTTCATCCACCCCAACAACGCTCACTGTTCATCCTGAGGTAGCATCGATCAGCTTCAGTTAGCAGCAGTAGCGATGGAATCGCTCAATCGGGTTCAGTTAACAACCATCGATCGATCGCTCGGGTTCAGTAACGCGTAGCCTGTAGTGCAATCGCTCAGGTTCAGTAGGCGAACGCCTTGCTCGGGTTCAGTTTGAGCCCAATGCCTCACACCCACGCGCGTGCGTGTACGAGAGAAACGCGCAAACCTCCGTGCACCGCTCGTCCCCGACCACCCACCGTAACCGGGAACACCCCGATATTTTCCTCGCCCTTGCTTCTACCATGGTTTTTTCCGTCATGGACGGCCCAAAGAATGTCATGCAGCTGCATCTCTGGCCCGCCCAGGATGAAAAGCCCATTTTCTGTCATGATTTTTTGTCATAGAAGTAGGAGCCCACCACATCTATGATGATACCGGGTTTTGTCACAATTATCATCATAGAAGTGTCATAAGTATGACTGAAATTTTTTCGTTCGGCCCAAAATGTCACGGATGTGTCTTTTTTTGTAGTGAAGCCAAGTTCGACGACTGGTTCTTATCCCCTGCCCTAGATCAGCTCGAGGAGCACAACTTTGAAGCTGGACGATGTCGCTCTCTGCCGCCACTGTGCTCCGCCTCACGCCAACGCTGCGCCGCGCCAGCTTCAGCTCCTGCTATCTTCCCCAGCTTAATGCCACGCCCGCCCTTCTTCTCCCTCAACTCAAGCAGCTCGACCTCTTCGACGTTGTCATCTTGAAGAAGGCTATGGAGCACCTGCTCAGCTGTATTGTGCTCGAGTACCTTTGTCTTGAGCAGATCCACAGGTTCATTAGCCTCCACATCACCTCGACGAATCTCCGATGGATTTATGTGTCTTGCTGGCCCCGCAACAAGACATGAATTGGGAAGAGATCACTCCAGCTGTTCCATGTTATGGTCATTGAGAATGCGCCTTTCCTTGAGAGATTGCTTGTATCGGATCTAGAAGGTCCAACAAAAATTAGGGTCATTGACGCGCCGAAATTGACAGCGCTGGTGTAATTGTCTGCCAAATTCTCCAAACTCTTTATTGGATCCATAGTCGTTCAAGCACAGCACTCATCTTCTTCTCCGTCTTCTTGAAATTCACATTTTTAAATTTCTTCTTGATGTATTTACGACCGGCTTCCATAAAATGATTCCAACAAGCTTGACCTAGTCTATGCGCATAGTGAAGATCTTGGCAATAAAATCTATCGGCCCCAATCTGGATCAAGTTGTTGGATTCCTTACATGCTTTCCGTGCACGGAGAAGCTACTCATCAAGGTGAAACTTCTATCCTATTAGTAAACGTTAATCACAACGTAGCTCAATTTTTTTGTAATTTTTCCAAATTACGATGACAAGTGTAGTGTTCAAAACTGCATCTACGCACTGCACCGAAAGAAATGTTTTAAGTATTTTTTCTCACGTGATCACCTGCATCTTTTTTTGTTGTACTACTATAGTAGACTAGGCTAGTCATAGTGGAAAGTAATTTAGACTAGTAACTCTATGGTTACCCTAAGAACAAGTACTACCTCCGTCCTAGTTTACTCTTCCTATTTTGTAGTATCAAAATTTGACCATAGATTTAACTGACAAAATGTTAATGCATGTCACTAAGAACTATATCGTTGGATTCATATTTGAACATAATTTCAAATGGTATAATTTTTAGTGACATGCATTGCCATTTTCTTCGGTAAATCTATGGTCAAAATTTTATACTAAATACGAGGTAGTACAAAAGTGGGCTATAACGGCCCTCCACTATGTAGGCCAAAACACGTGCCAAATTCACTTGTGATGCATTTGGCATTGATGCCCCTCCATTGCTCACATAGTGCCCCAATCTGGATCACCTACTTTGCTTCGGTGCCAAATTAACTCACGCAATGAAAAAACACTTGCGTGGGAGAGAGAGCACTAAGGCAATAAAAAACACTTGTTTGGGAGAGTGAGAGGCTGGTGTAGTAGGTTTGATTGATTCGTTTATACATGTGGGTCTGTGTGCACGGCGGTGCCAACTCTCTCACATTGCGAGAGCGGAGCCAAAATATTTTGATTTGACATCGATGTGTATTATGTGCCATACTTTTGAGAAATATGGCATCAGTCACATAGTGGAAGGCAATAAATGCCCAAGCTCTTCACGTGCTCCTAGGTAAATGAGAGGAAAGAGAAAGAGAGAGAGAGAGAGAGAGAGAGAGAGAGAGAGAGAGAGAGAGAGAGAGAGAAAAATATCACTAGCCAGCCAACCCTATCGTATGAGCGAATGATATTGGTACCTTGATAACCCACAAGTGTAGAGGATCAATTGTAGCCTCTTTCGATAAGTAAGAGTGTCGAACCCAATGAGGAGCTAAAGGTAGAACAAATATTCCCTCAAGTTCCATCGACCACCGATACAACTCTACGCACGCTTAACATTCGCTTTACCTAAAACAAGTATGAAACTAGAAGTACTTTGTAGGTGTTGTTGGATAGGTTTGCAAGATAATAAAGAGAACGTAAATATAAACTAGGGGCTGTTTAGATAAAGAAGCAATAAAGTAAATATAGCAAGTGTGGAAAAGTGGTGGTAGGAGTTGTGAAATTGTCTCTAAGCAATTGACTACCTTACTAGACCGATAGCAAGTTTTATGTGGGAGAGGCATAAGCTAACATAATTTCTCTTCTGGGATCATATGAACTTATGATTAGAACTCTAGCAAGCATCCGCAACTACTAAAGATCATTAAGGTAAAACCCAACCATAGCATTAAAGTATCAAGTCCTCTTTATCCCATACGCCACAACCCCCTTACTCGGATTTATGCTTCTGTCACTCAAGCAACCCACTATAAGCGAATCATGAACGTATTGCAACACCCTACAGCAGGAATCCCTCACGCTTGCGCGACACGGAGGGCACAATAGGACAACAACATAACCACAAGCAAATTAAACCAATCATATCAATTCACCAATTGCTGATAGGACAAGGAAAATCTACTCAGACATCATAGGATGGCAACACATCATTGGATAATAATATGAAGCATAGAGCACCATGTTCAAGTAGAGGGTACAGAGGGTTGCGGGAGAGTGGACCGCTGAATATAGATGGGGGAAGGTGATGGAGATGTTGGTGAAGATGGCGGAGGTGTTGGTGAAGATCGCGGTGATGATGATGGCCCCCGGTGGCGTTCCGGCGCCACCGGAAGCAAGGGGGGGAGAGCCCCCTTGTTCTTCTTCTTCCTTGACCTTCTCCCTAGATGGGAGAAGGGTTTCACCTCTAGTC
>NC_041389.1:157031707-157116878 GCF_002162155.2 Triticum dicoccoides
AGATTGGATCTGTCTCTCTGTCTCTCTCTGTTTTCTGTGTTCCCAAATTCTGCCCTTTCACCATTTCTTATATATCCGGAGATCTGTAACTCTGATTGGATTGAAACCTTCGCCCAGATTTTTCTCCGAAAATTAGCTTTCTTGTGTCAAAAGTAGAACATCAACCGCCTTACTTGGTGCCCACGAGGGTTAGGGGCACGCCTGCCCCCCTGGGGCGCCCCCTGCCTCGTGACCCCCTCGGGCACCGTCTCGCGTTGATTTTTCTTCCCCAAAATCGTAAATATTCCAAAAATATTCTCCGTTTGTTTTTATCCCGTTTGGCCTCTGTTTGATATGGGGTCTCTGTGAAACATAAAACATGCAACAAACAGTAACTGGCACTGGGCACTGGATCAATATGTTAGTCCCAAAATAGTATAAAAAAGTTGCCAAAAGTATATGAAAGTTTAATAATATTGGCATGGAACAATTAAAAATTATAGATACGACGGAGACGTATCAGCATCCCCAAGCTTAATTCCTGCTCGTCCTCGAGTAGGTAAATGATATAAAGATAATTTTTGATGTGGAATGCTACCTAGCATAATCTTGATCATGTAATCTAATCATGGCATAAATATTAAGACACGAGTGATTCAAAGCAATATTCTATCATTTGACATAAAAACAATAATACTTCAAGCGTACTAATAAAGCAATCATGTCTTTTCAAAACAACATGGCCAAAGAAAGTTATCCCTACAAAATCATATAGTCTGGCTATGCTCCATCTTCATCACACAAAATATTCAAATGATGCACAACCCCGGTTTTAGCCAAGCAATTGTTTCATACTTTAGTATTCTCAAACTTTTTCAACTCTCATGCAATACATGAGCGTGAGCCATGGATATAGCACTATGGGTGGAATAGAATATGATGGTGGAGGTTATGTGGAGAATACAAAAAGGGAGAAAGTCTCACATCGACGCGGCTAATCAACAGGCTATGGAGATGCCCATCAATTGATGTCAATGTGAGGAGTAGGGATTGCCATGCAACGGATGTACTAGAGCTATAAGTGTATGAAAGCTCAAACTAAAACTAAGTGGGTGTGCAACAGACTTGCTTGCTCATGAAGACCTAGGGCATTTGAGGAAGCCCATCGTTGGAATATACAAGCCAAGTTCTATAATGAAAATTCCCACTAGTATATGAAAGTGATAACATAGGAGACTCTCTATATGAAGAACATGGTGCTACTCTGAAGCACAAATGTGGTAAAAGGATAGTAACATTGCCCCTTTTTTCGTTTTCTTTTTTTTTCTTTTTTGGATGGGCTTCTTTGGCCCCCCTTGTTTTATTGAGGCTTCTTTGGCCTCTCTTTTTTCAAGGGGCAATGCTCTATAATGATGATGATCACACTTTTATTTACTTACAACTCAATATTACAACTCGATACTAGAACAAAGATATGACTCTATATGAATGCTTCCGGCGGTGTACCGGGATGTGCAATGATCTAGCGTAGCAATGATATCAAAAAAACAGACAAGCCATGAAAACATCATTCTAGCTATCTTACGATCATGCAAAGCAATATGACAATGAATGCTCAAGTCATGTATATGATGACGATGGAAGTTGCATGGCAATATATCTCGGAATGGCTATGGAAATGCCATAATAGGTAGGTATGGTGGCTGTTTTGAGGAAGATATAAGGAGGCTTATGTGTGATAGAGCGTATCATATCACGGGGTTTGGATGCACCGACGAAGTTTGCACCAACTCTCGAGGTGAGAAAGGGCAATGCACGGTACCGAAGAGGCTAGCAATGATGGAAGGGTGAGAGTGCATATAATCCATGGACTCAACATTAGTCATAAATAACTCACATACTTATTGCAAAAATCTATTAGTCATCGAAACAAAGTACTACGTGCATGCTCCTAGGGGGGAGGTTGGTAGGAGTTAACCACCGCGCGCCCCCGACCTCCACACAAAGGATGACAATCAATAAATACCTCATGCTCCAACTTCGTTACATAAAGGTTCACCATACGTGCATGCTACGGGAATCACAAACCTCAACACAAGTATTTCTACTAATCCACAATCACCCACTAGCATGACTCTAATATCACCACCTTTATATCGCAAAATTATTGCAAGGAATCAAACATATCATATTCAGCGATCTAGAAGTTTATGTAAGATTTTATGACTAACCATGTGAATGACCAATTCCTGTCATCTCTCTAAATAGATATAAGTGAAGCAAGAGAGTTTAATTCTTTCTACAAAAGATATGCCCACGCTCTAACAAATATAAGTGAAGCAAAAGAGCATTCTACAAATGGCGGTTTTCTATGTGAAGAGAAACAGGCAATCCAAACTTCAAATGATATAAGTGAAGCACATGAAGCATTCTATAATCAACCATGGACTATCTCATACCATCATGGTGCATAAAAGGAAAGTGAAAACTAAATGCAAAGGACGCTCCAAGACTTGCACATATCGCATGAACGAAACGAATCCAAAAACATACCGATACTTGTTGAAGAAAGAGGGGATGCCTTCCGGGGCATCCCCAAGCTTAGACGCTTGAGTCTCCTTGAATATTTAATTGGGGTGCCTTGGGCATCCCCAAGCTTGAGATCTTGCCTCTCCTCCTTTTCATTATATCGAGACCTTCTCGATCAAACACTTCATCCACACAAAACTTCAACAGAAAACTCGATAAGATCCGTTAGTATAATAAAGCAAATCACTACTCTGAGTACTAATGCAAACCAATTCATATTTTGTTTCTGCATTATAGCTACTGTAATATAACTTTTCCATGGCTTAATCCACTGATAGAAATTGATAGTTTCATCAAAACAAGCAAACTATGCATCAAAAACAGAACAGTATGTAGCAATCTGAACATTCACCATACTTATGTTACTCCAAAAATTCTGCCAAAATTAGGAAAAATAAACAATTTGTATAGAAAGACAGTGCAAAAATAATCAGAACAGTTTGACCTTCCAGTAAAAAATGTAAAATCACGCACTACAGCCAAAGTTTGTGTCCTGCACCGCACAAACCAAGAAGGAATGTAAACACCCTAAAGGCAAACCTTAGCACATTATTTTTATAATACAATGGAATTGTACAAGGGGATAATTATTTTTGATGAAAAGTTTCTGTAATTAAGATCCACAAAGATTCCGTGAGCATGAACAAAGTTCAAGGAGCTCCCCCACTTCAACAATGCTTGTCTTTCTCACTTTCACTTTCCTTTTTGAAAAGTTTTGGGTTCCCCTCTTTATGAAAGCACTCAACAGAAATAAATGACTCTCTAAAACTTCTGAGTTGTCTCCCTGGCAGCACTTTCTTTAAAGCCATTAAGCTAGGCGTATAGTGCTCAAGTAATGGATCCACCCGGATCCCAAGGTATATCAAAGCCAATTTTAATTAACAATGATTTGTAATTTAGTAGTGAGCACAAAGTAACATATATCATGCAACAACGAAGTCTAACTCTCTTCCTATGCATCGGCATGTCATAAAAGAACAATTCATGCACACCAAGTAAAGGTCAATGCATAGTATAAGCAGTTTCTTGCAATTTTATCATATTGGAAACATAGAGAGGTGGAGATATAGTTCCTCTCTCATAATTATTGCAAGTAGGAGCAGCAAGCACATGCATATTATATCTATAAAAAATCGTCATGTGTAATAGTAAAAAGCAACCCATCAATATAATCCTTAATAAGCACAGACTTCTCCGATATAGTGTAGTCGAGAGAATTCAAAAAAATAATAGGACTATCATGCGTGGGTGCAATAACAACAATTTCATGTTTAACATAAGGAACTATAGGAAGTTAATCTCCATAAGCATAATTCATATTGGCATCTTGGCCACAAGCATAGCAAGCATCATCAAAAAGGGATATTTCAAAAGAATCAACGGGATCATGACAATCATCATTGCAATCATCCTTCGGTAAGCACGAAGGGGAATTAAACAATGTATGAGTTGAAGAGTTACTCTCATTAGAAGGTGGGCACGGGTAGCTAATCCGCTCTTCCTCCTTTTGTTCTTCGCTCTCCTCATCATCTTTTTCATCCAATGATCTCACAGTTTAATCTATTTCTTCTTCCATAGACTCCTCCAAAATATTAGTCTCTTCTTGGAGAGCGGAGACTTTCTCAATAAATGCATCAATATCGGAATTGTATTCATAATTCTTATAACAATATTTAAGTATAGCAAAATTTCCAGGTCTATAAACTGAATCATCAAAATCTTCAAACTCTTTAAACAAAGATTCAATCTCGTAAGCACCCATAAAAGCAACAAATTCTTCTATTTGTTCCACATCATAGTAATCGTAGATACCATTAGCATAAGAAGCCAAGGTTTTATCATCATTAAATTTGCATGAAAAGGGAAGGTGTGGAGCCTTCATCCTAGAGCAACAAGTATAATCATATCTCAAGCATAGTTCCGGAGCATACCAATGCAACATATGAATTTGAGCCCATAATAGTTTCCCTTTTTGTGTCAAGAGATAATCCCTAAAGTATTCACATTGATCCAACGTGTCTCCCATAACATAATTGAATGGGGTTTTCTCAGGATTATCAAAGTAGTACATAATATTTTTCACATAACCAGCATCGAGGGTTTTAGGAGGTTCCCCATCTCCATGAGTAGCAAGTACACCTATTTTTTGGTATTTCCTGTTCCATATCCATAACTAAAGATAGAAAACAACTAAGAACAACAAATAAAAATTACTTAGTGTAAAGCAAACAAGCACACACGAGAATATTCACCCCACGCTATGACACCCCGGCAACGGCGCCGGAAAAAGGTCTTGATAACCCACAAGTGTAGGGGATCAATTGTAGCCTCTTTTGATAAGTAAGAGTATCGAACCCAATGAGGAGCTAAAGGTAGAACAAATATTCCCTCAAGTTCTATCGACCACCGATACAACTCTACGCACGCTTAATGTTCACTTTACCTAAAACAAGTATGAAACTAGAAGTACTTTGTAGGTGTTGTTGGATAGGTTTGCAAGATAATAAAGTGCACGTAAATATAAACTAGGGGCTGTTTAGATAAAGAAGCAATAAAGTAAATATAGCGAGTGTGGAAAAGTGGTGGTAGGAGTTGTGAAATTATCCCTAAGCAATTGACTACCTTACTAGACCAATAGCAAGTTTTATGTGGGAGAGGCATAATCTAACATTATTTCTCTTCTTGGATCATATGCACTTATGATTGGAACTCTAGCAAGAATCCGCAACTACTAAAGATCATTAAGGTAAAACCCAACCATAGTATTAAAGTATCAAGTCCTCTTTATCCCATACGCCATAACCCCCTTACTCGGGTTTATGCTTCTGTCACTCAAGCAACCTACTATAAGCGAATCATGAACGTATCGCAACACCCTACATCGGGAATCCCTCACGCTTGCACGACACGGAGGGCATAATAGGACATCAACATAAACACAAGCAAATTAAACTAATCATCGCAATTCACCAATTACCAATAGGACAACGAAATCTAATTAGACATCATAGGATGGCAACACATCATTGGATAATAATATGAAGCATAGAGCGCCATGTTCAAGTAGAGGGTACAGTGGGTTGCGGGAGAGTGGACTGCAGAATATAGATGGGGGAAGGTGATGGAGATGTTGGTGAAGATGGCGGAGGTGTTGGTGAAGATCGCGGTGATGATGATGGCCCCCGGCGGTGTTCCGGCGCCACCGGAAGCAAGGGGGAGAGAGCCCCCCTTCTTCTTCTTCATCTTCCTTGACCTTCTCCCTAGATGGGAGAAGGGTTTCTCCTCTGGTCCTTGGTTCCCATGGCATGGGAGGCGTCGTGGAATTAACACGTCAGATGTCCTAGCAGAAGGACTTAGTCATGGAGCCATCACAACGAAATTAGCTTAAAGGGGTTAAACCGGAACAAAGGACATAGGAAGTTTATACTGGTTCGGCCCCTTGCGGTGAAGGTAAAAGCCTACGATCCAGTTGTCGCGGGATTGATTGATCTCGATGAGCAGGGAGCGAATCCGCTTTACCTATCTCTCGAGCTGTTGTTTCTTGTCCCTGAACCGCCACCGGGTCGTCCCTTTATATACACAGGTTGACGCCCGATCGGTTTACAGAATCCCGAGGCCGGCTCATACAAGTGTCCGGCTCGGTCTCTTCCTTTCCCTAACTTACCATACAAGTTACACCTCTATGGTGGTTTACTACTATGGGCCCTAATCCGCCATTGGGCTCTGGGCCTATAAGCCTCCATAGTTAAAGCACCATAGCCTTCATCTTCATGGGCTCTTGTACAAGACTCCTTGTGAGTGTAATCCGGGCCCTCCTTGGCGGCTTACACCCAGTAGTCAAATCCCCAACATTAGGCCCCAAATTGATTTGAACCTGTTCATGTCAATCTTTGATACTTAGAAAAACTCTTCTTGAACATCCTCCTATAATCCTTGTAAACCGCCATCACGTCACCTCCATATGAGCTTGGTAAACCACCATGACATCATCTTCTAAAATTGCAGCGAATCATCATGATGTCATCTGCGTAAAAATCTCAACAAATACCTTCATTTATTAATTAATTTTTGAAGATCGAGGCAACATCTGTGCCCCATTTTCTGCTTTGAGGCCCTCGATCCCCGCGCTTGCCTGCTTATCCGCTCGCCTTATAAATAGGCCCAGGGGTCTTTGCATTTCCCCTTCCGCACTTCTTCTTCCTCCTCTCGATGCTCAAGCCCGAAAGCTCCGCCACCGCCCTCGACCTTCAAGCGCTGCATCATCCCTGGCCGTTGCATCAACCTGAACGTACCAGAGATCCGCGGCTCTACTCTGCTACTCCTGTGAATCCGGTAAGCCTCCTTCCCTCAACCCTAGATCTGCATTAGGGTTTCGGTGTTCATCTATGTTCATAAGTGTTCGTCCGCGTGCATTGTTTCGCCCTTACTGTCTCATTGAATCTAGATAAGCTTGAACTCTTTCCTTTGCGGCCGAAGGTGTAATTTATTTCGCCTCACCATAGTATCCTTTCGACTGTGGACAGACCCCATCTGGATCCTTTGTGTTCTGCTGTCGCCATTTTAGGGCTTTGATATTTTTCCTTTTCCTGAATTGTGCTAGATCCATAATGATAATCCTTAGCTTGTGAAACCTGTTTGTGTAGCACTTAGCAATTTTCAGATCTGTTTTCCTCCATACCATTATAGGCGGTTTAACTTGTAGAAAATGACAATCCGCCAGGTACCATTAGCCCTCACGTAAATTGTCGTCTTTTCTTGAACATCCATATCCGGTTTAATGTACACACACGCTTTGATTAAATTCCCCGGCTTGACACCGGTTTATGCATATCAATCTTGAACCATGAACCGGCGTTTGAACTTCCTTTACAGTTTGTCATCAAAATGGCCAAGCAGTTCTCTTCTTGCAATTGGGTTCCTTCCCGGATTACAGAAGAGCAACTTACTGGATATGTTGTGACTGGCGCTTTAGCAAAGAAGGAGGCCATTCATTGGAGAGTCCCTGGTACTGAAAACCCTGCTGAACCTCAAGATGGAGAAGTGGTTGTGTTTATGCAGCATCTGGACCGAGGGTTTAGCCCTCCCGGATCAAAAAATTTCCGTGATGTACTTGCCAAATTCCAACTCCATCCTCAAGACATTGGACCGAACTTTGTGTCCAACATCTGCAATTTCCAAGTGTTCTGTGAAGTTTATCTACAAGAAGAACTGACTGTTGAACTCTTTAGAGACTTCTTCCACTTGAACCGCCATACTGAATTTCCGTGATGGACATCCACTGCCTCAGCGGCTTACTGCCAAAGAACGACAAACATATGCACCACAGCTTGCTAAGCTCCGGGCTCTTCTAGCAAACGGTTTAACCGGCATTGACCTCGTCCATTGTTGGGTTTCATGGGGTATCCTGCCCTTAAGCCGCCGCACTAGATTAATGCATGAATATACTGGGGATGTCAAAGACCCTCAACGGCACACTGAAATACATATGAATGATGATGAAGTAACTGAGTCTGTAAAAAAGATGCTAGATGAACCGATATCTGAGTGCAGCAAGACTGGGCTGCGTCCCTTTTATGCCTCCAACAAACCGCCAGCTGTAAGAATTTTATCTTTCTGCTTTTTAATCCGTCTCCCCTTTAACATTTTTATGATATCCTTTTGTTTATTCTTACAGGCCAAAGATCCTTTCTGGAAGAGGAAAACCCAAGACAAACCGAAAAAAACATAAGACAAACCAGTGAGAGCTCCTCGTGCCAAGAGCAAGGCCACAAAGAGGCCAGCAAAGAAGAAAACCGCCGAGTCCTCTGATCCGCCCGAAGATGTTGATGACTCGGAACCAGAGGTAGAACTTGACTCCCTAGGTTCTTTTTACATACATCTTATTGACAATGACCATTATCAGGATGACACGAAAGCCAGCCGTGCTGACCACGTAGAGGTAATCTCCCTTTCCTCCAGTTCCGATCTTGTGCCAGTACGAAAACTCCGTCGCGCAGTCCGGAAAGTGAAACATTCACATCCTCTCACTCATTTGGATCCACAATTTTGTTTGAATACACAACACCCTAAAGCTCGTCGCACAACCCGGCACAGTGGCCAGCAAGTCACTTCCTCCGGTTTACCAGACACCCCAATCCGGAAGCGCCGTGCAGAGGTCTCTTGTAATTCTAACAAATCTTATCCCTTGGCGGGTTACTTCCGATACCCTCTTAATCCGTCTGACTCGAATTATCAGGTAACTTCCAATTCATCCTTTGGCGATTCATCAACCACACAAATGCCTCCCCTCAAGACCGTCCCTGGGTAAGTATAATAACTTTTAGCTTTGCCTTCTTGCGCCAGTTTACCATATTAACCTCTTTTTGCTATTTTGTAGCGCCAAAGCCCGACTCAGCAAGAAAGCGAAAAAGAATGCTCCCACTGAGGAGTTTGAACCAGAAAGGACCTCAGAAGGTGCTGGTGGAGATGATGATATTGCTATGGATGATCCTGCGCCACAAGGTTAGGACACTTATGTTGATCCTCCAGAAGTTAACCCGGCTAGTGCTCATGTCGATCCACCAAGCCCAATTGGCAATCCTCCGAGTCCAGTTGTTGATCTACCGAGCCCAGCCAAAGCCTCGGATAAACCGGCGAGCCCAAATAAAGCAACTGATGATGTTGTGATTACCGGGTTTGGCCACACTTCTCCTGGCAACCCTGTTGCTTTGTCAAAGCACAGTGCCAAAGTGGAATCTGCTGCTGTGGAGAAAGGCAAATGAAAGACTAATCTGTCAAGCTGTGCTCATCTCAACGCTCAAGAACTTCACTCCGGATACCTAATGTAACGCCCCGAGACCGACGCTCCAGAAGACTTCCAGCTACTCTGAGTTTCGTCGTGTGATTTGTTTTTGTTTGTTGCATCTCTTGCATTGCATCATGTCATCATGCCACCATATCATTAATTTTATAACTCTTTCAAATAAATTGTCTGGATCTTCGGTCCATTTAAATCGAGGGAAAGGTGACTTCTCTTTATAACATATCCCCCCAATATTAGGGAGCTATAATAAAAATATTCCATTAACTTTGGAATCGCCATAACACACCTGCAGTTTAAGTTCCATGCATTTTCTATCTCTATTCCTTGCCTCAAACTTTGCCAACAATTCTTTCTCCATTTATTGTGTCTCCTCCAAAATTCTCAACATTTTTGGACCTTCCCAACCCTCACTTCCTATTCAAATCATTTGAATTTAAATCAAATGAGTTTGGATTTAAATCTCTCCATCATGGCCTTTCTAGTTTTCTTGGTTCAAGCTCATTTTTATGACTCCAGGGAAATTGTCCTTGTTCTCAAATTCTTTCCCTAACCCTCTCTTTCTTTTCTTCTCTCTAATTAGTATATGAGGGAGAGAGAGCCCAGCCATGCCTCTTGGGCCTAACCAACCAGGCCGGCCTAATCTTCAGCCCACCTAACCCCTGCCTATCTAACCCTAGCACGACCCTCATCTCCCTCGTTCCCACACAGCGCCGCCGCTCAGGAGAGAAGCTCCCTGCGCCCGATCTGCAGCGCCGCCACCTCTCATCTCTCCCGATCCCCTCGATCCTCATCTGACTCCTCAAGCCACTCATCGCCGCCGCCCCGGCGAGCGCCAGCCTACGCAGCAACCCTCCGTCGCCTGCGCCCCTGCCCCTCCTCTGCCTCGCCTCCTCCCGCTCACTGTGCCCGATCCCCATGGACGCTGCTGCCGTAACCGTCGCTCGCCTCCACCACACGCGTGCCTCGCACCGAGCCTCCTCTCTCCAGCACCGCCCTCCATCTTCCTCCATCTTCCCCGGTGCCCAATGCCTCTTCTCCGCCTCCTTGTTCGTCTCCCAGCATGCACACGCCTGCAGCTATGGTGCTCACGCCTGACCGCAGCAGCATCAGGACGTCACCGTCATCCGCCTTGTCTTCTCCTCTCTGGATCCTTCTCCCGTGGCCACACACACCACACGCGACGCCTCAGTCGCGGATGCGCCCTGGTGCATCGTTGCTGGCAACCTCCTGCTATGTACCACCTCTCCTGTGACGCGCGCGTCGCCACAGAGACCCTCAAGTCCTTCCCAGAGCCCAAGTGTGAAGACTCCGTGGGTGTGCATCTCACTTGTGCCATTTTGGATCGCCAAGACCGTCAAGAATCGGACTGCTCGGGACCATGTCGTCTCGCCAGAAGGTCAAGACCGTTTCGGGATTCACCAAGTACCACTACGACCCGTGTACAACTACCTTTGCCAAGTACTAGGACGTGAAGTTCCTCACCGGAACCGAACATCTACGAAACATGTACCACTACTTCCACTACCGTCGCCCCGAAGAGGTTGGATTCGTCAAGTACCTCTCCGAAACGAACGTGTACAACTACTTCCACTACCGTCGCGAGAACGACTACTTCCACTATGGCTCGTGTACCACTACTTCCTTCGTCGAACTCGACCCGCTCCGAGATGCACGCTTCGAAGGTATAAACCCAAGACGACGCTCGTGAACGAATGAATGTGTGTTGTATGAGATGCCCGTGTTGCACCGTGTCCGAATTGTCATTTTCTTGTTCCTCCTCGTTGCTATGCCGTCGTCTTAGGGGAACCCGGTAACCGGGAGCACCCCACCATCTTTTCATGAGACGCTCACGCCACTTTCTTTTGCACCGACATCTCAATGAGTTGTTGGATCACCAGAATGTTGCCGTGGCACCATTTCCGTTGTAGTTGCCGTGGCACCCCTTTCGTTCCGCCACGGTGACAAATGCTTCATAACATGCTCTTGTCAACATCTTCATAAAAATTGCATAAAACTTGTATATGTCATCCGCATCATGATAACAACATTTAAATGCTTAAAATTGTTGTTGCTTTAAATTGCTAATTGACATGTGGGGATTTACTGGGATTGTTGTTTCTTGTTTTCGGCCTCATTTAAACTTGCCTAAATAGTTAGTTTACTTATGCTTCACCTCTTGCCATGTTAATAACATTTAATATTGTTGTGTACCTAACCGAGAGTAAACTAAAATAATTCGATGTGGTGTTTCATCAATATGCAACTCGTTGCATATTGAGCTCCACTTAACTTGTAGTATTGTTTGTTGCACTTTGCCAAGCCATGCCTTATTAAACCGGACATGCATCATACTTGTTTGTGCATCATGACATGTTTATGCTTGTGTGTTTACCATGTTGTATGCTTCTTTCCGGTTTGCTTCTCTTGTTAGCTTCGGTTTCGTTCCGGAGTAGTGAGGATTCATTCGACTACGTCCGTTTGTCTTCTTCATGGACTCTTTCTTCTTCCTTGCGGGATTTCAGGCAAGATGACCATTACCCTCGATATCACTTCTATCTTTGCTTGCTAGTAGCTTCGTTCTATTGCTATGCTGCGCTACCTATCACTTGTTTACCAAGCCTCCCAAATTGCCATGAACCTCTAACCTTTGTCACCCTTCCTAGCAAACCGTTGTTTGGCTATGTTACTGCTTTGCTCATCCCCTCTTATGGCGTTGTTAGTTGCAGGTGAAGTTGAAGAGTGCTCCATGGTGGACATGATTATGTTGGGATATCACAATATCTCTTATTTAATTAATGCATCTATATACTTGGTAAAGGGTGGAAGACTCGGCCTTATGCCTGGTGTTTTGTTCCACTCTTGCCGCCCTAGTTTCCATCATACCGGTGTTATGTTCCTTGATTTTGCGTTCCTTATGTGGTTGGGTGATTTATGGGACCCCCTTGACAGTTCGCTTTGAATAAAACTCCTCCAGCAAGGCCCAATCTTGGTTTTACCATTTGCCTACCTAAGCCTTTTTCCCTTGGGTTCTGCAGACTCAAGGGTCATCTTTATTTTACCCCCCGGGCCAGTGCTCGTTGTGAGTGTTGGTCCAACCTGTCAGCCGCCGGTGGCCACCAGGGGCAACTCTGGGCTGGCCTACCGGAAGTTTGGACAATCCGGTGTGCCCTGAGAACGAGATATGTGCAGCTCCTATCAGGATTTGTCAGCACATTCGGGCGGCTTTGCTGGTCTTGTTTTACCATTGTCGAAATGTCTTGTAAACCGGGATTCCGAGACTGATCGGGTCTTCCTGGGAGAAGGTATATCCTTCATTGATCGTGAGAGCTTATCATGGGCTAAGCTGGGACACCCCTGCAGGGTTATAAACTTTCGAGAGCCGTGCCCGCGGTTATGTGGCAGAAGGGAATTTGTTAATGTCCGGTTGTAGATAACTTGACACCAGATCCGAATTAAAACGCATCAACCGCGTGTGTAGCCGTGATGGTCTCTTCTCGGCGGAGTCCGGGAAGTGAACACGGTTTTGGGTTATGTTTGACGTAAGTAGGAGTTCAAGATCACCTCTTGATCATTTCTAGTTGACGACCGTTCCTTTGCTCCTCTTCTCGCTCTCATTTGCGTATGTTAGCCACCATATTTGCTTAGTGCTTGCTGTAGCTCCACCTCATTACCCCATCCTTCCTATAAGCTTAAATAGTCTTGATCTCGCGGGTTTTGAGATTGCTGAGTCCTCGTGACTCACCAGATACTATCACAACAGCTGCAGGTGCCGATGATACCAGTGCAGGTGATGCAACCGAGCTTAGATGAGAGCTCAACGAAGATCTTGGTCATTGCTATGTTTTGTTTCATGTTGATCAGTAGTGGAGCCCAGTTGGGACGATCGGGGATCTAGCAGTTGGGTTATCTTCTTTTCTTTTGGCTTCATTCGTAGTCGGACTATGTGTGTGCTTTGAATGATGTATGAATTATATGTTCATTGTGTGAAGTGGCGATTGTAAGCCAACTCTTTATCCCATTCTTGTTCATTACATGGGATTGTGTGAAAATGACCCTTCTTGCGACTAAATCACCATGCGGTTATGCCTCTAAGTCATGCTTCGATACGTGGGAGATATAGCCGCATCGTGTGTGTTACAAGTTGGTAATCAGAGCCATCCCCGACTTAGGAGCCCCCTGCTTGATCGAATCGTTGGCGTTGTTGAGTCTAGAACAAAAATGTTTTGAGTCTTAGGATTATATATATCGGAGAGTAGGATTCTTTTTACTCCTCAGTCCCTTCGTCGCTCTGGTGAGGTCTCCTGACGTAGATGTTTTGACTTTCCTCTCCTCAAATTTCACTAAATTTGTTTTTAGGATCACGCGGGTATCTTGGAATCGTTCCTATATTCTTATGACGAGAACATTGTTCTTGGTGCCTCCTGACATTTAGGGGTTGTGGCAGTGTCCCGGGGAGTTGAGCTCCGAGGTGTTGTCGTCATAATTTTATTGTTGCAGTGCTGGAATACCTGAGTATTGCCGGCATCAAAAATCTCTTTTATGCAGTTGTTGGTGAGATAACCTCAACGCCACCCAGTACTGGGGAGTTCGGGAGTATTGCCATAGCTCGTATAACGGATGCTTTTCAAAGGTTGAGGTACACGATTTCCGAAGGTTTCTTGGTTATGTGGTGACGGATGGATACAGCTTGGATGTAGGGATTGTTAGTTTTGGGTGAGATATATATATATTGCTTCCCCTGTATCCCCAACACCAGATTGCATAACCAGAAAGTTTTGGGAGTTTTATAGGTGGGAATTCAAGTAGCTCTAGTTTTTTTTATCTTTCCAACGGATGCATGATATGAGATTGGGGTTCGATGTCTAGTGGTCCGCCTATCCACAGTCGTTTTTTACAGTGGTCTCGTTGTGTCTTAAAGAACCCTTGGCTATGCTGGTTCGGGGACGCTTCGTATGTCATGTGCACTGCCTTGTACATGATGGTGCTGTACGATCGAGCCCGTGTGGGCCCCACCACGAAAACTTCGGACGAAATCTCTATCATATGTTTGTTCCGGCTTATTCTGCAAGCCAAATCCTTTGTTTTGTTTTATTTGTGGTATTCGAGTTGCTTCGAAGTCAAGTGTTGATTCCATACCTTTCCTAAATGGTGTTCTCATATTCCTATGTGAACACTAATCCTTCTTGATCTTCGAGTTTGTCATCTCAATTTCTTCTCAACCAGTGTGCTTCTTTTCAAGTGGATCCGATCATTTCAACATCCGCAAGATCAATTTTAAGTTTTCTCAACGGTGTTTGTTCCATCTTCCCCAAGTTGCCTTTGTTTTCCCGCCCTCCCACCCTTTTTTCTTCAAGGACTCAGATTTCTTAATCATGTATCTCTTTAATTTGTGAGAAGTCTCTTCATTCGTTTCTTTCAATGTTCTTATCCAGTGATTCTCAGGAAGTTACTAACGGAGCTTCAGGTATTCTTTGTCTCTTTTCTTCTCCGGTGGATTCAAGTCAAGTTTTCAGTGTTAATCATATTCCCTTCCTCGTTTCAAGTGTTTGCGTATGCCGGTGTATCTCTTAATAATTCCCCGCTTGCTATTCAATTGTTCCGGAGTGCTGAAGATATCTTTGAAGATTCGTGTTTCGACTCCGCATCAATTCTAACTATTTCGAGGTTGTTACCTCATTCAAGCCATTTAATTCAACCGGTGCAATCTCCTTTTCAAGTAATCATTTCAACGGTGTTCCTTTTCAGTGGGCCCTAACCCACAGGTCTTTTTCCAGGATCTTACCTGACTCTTCTAATTCTTTCCGGAGTTATTCTCAAATTCATTGCAAAGTTTGACGTAAGAATGAATTATCATCAGTCAAATGTCTTTCTCCAAGATCTTTCAAATTCTTTTAATTGTTGGTTCAACCTTTCTAATTGTCATTCCGGAGTGCCTCAACAATTCATGGTGGTGTTTATCATCATCATTCTCGGATTTTGAAGACCGAAGAAGAGTTCCTCTTATATCCTTACCCGTTCTTCCAGACATTCATGGTTCTAGCTTTATGCCATCCTCATAATTGTTTTTGATTGTGACAATTCTTTTCTTACCATCAGGAGCATTTCATGAGTTGTTTCAATTTCTTTCCTTCGAAGCCATCATGTCATAATTCTTCATTCTCAGCGTGTAGCTATCGTTCTCCAAATCTTACCGGTGCATCATTCAAATACCCTCTAATTAGTTCATGATCTCTTTGTTCTCATGTATCTAAATCCCCTCAAGTATCTTCATTCATTTTTCAGTTCTTCCCGGTGAATTGTGCCTTTGCTACTTTCATTTTCAATTCTTACGGTGGTTCTTTCAACATTCCTCTTCTGTTGTTATCGTATCAATTAATTCGTTCTTTCCGAATCCTACCTGTGGATCGTTGAAGACTTTTCTGAAGTTTACGCTATATCCCTTTTAATCCTTTCTACGAGAATAAGTAGCATGCCTATCTGCTACTTGTCATCAATTTAATTTTGATGAAAGATAAGCATACAATAAATCTTATTCTTATTCCTCGAGGTGATTCAATTCCTTTTCTTCCGAAGATTGTTCATGATGAAGTAATTCTCGGTTCCTAGTTGTTCATCTTTTTTTTCGGAGTTCCAAGCTTTCTCGATTATCTCGTCGCGAAGCTCCATCTAAATCATTGCAAGGCTTCACCTTGTGTTTTCAACTTCTCCTTCTTTCCACCATCCTTTTAATACCAGAGTTTCTTCATGGTGGTTCATCAAGGATTCCTTTCATTCTTCAATTGTTCTTCAAGATTTCTCTCAAAGTTATGATCCGCCAAGCTATACTCTAAGATAAACATGGTGCTCAACACATGTTTTGTTTTGGGGAGTTCAAGTATTCTTCATCTTGCATTCCAAAGTGCGATTCTTTCTACCTTATCTTCTGAGGTGGTGTTAGGTCATTCTTGATAATTTCCCTTCGCGTTTCATGATTCACAAGTTTTCAAGAGTGACATATTTAAATCCATCATTTTCTCTTTGTTCAAGAGATCTTTTCAACCGTCAATCTCTTCATTGGAGTTATCTTGGTATAGATTTCACCTAAAGCCTTCCCTAAGGAATATTGCTATTTTGGTGCTTATTAATGACCCAAGTTATCTCTTTTCCATCTTGATGGAACAAGCTTTCATCTCTTCGTTAATCTCAAGCAAGCAATTGTTTCCGTTAGTGGCCGATTGTCACCTCATAATGTTGAGATGTTTCCATAGGCCCACTACAAACTTATTCTTTTCGTTGTTGGTCTTCCAACAACTCTATTCTAACCTTCTTGCAAGGATGCCTTCCAAATTCAATTGTGGTAGAAGTTGTCATTTTCTTCTCCGTCCCTTTATTCCAATGATCTATCTTCTATTCTTTCTTCCGGAGACATTGTGATGTTGCTCTTTTCACTCATCATCTCGATTGTGAGGATCGTGTTCTTTTCGTGCTTATCCATTTAACCGAAGTGTTGTGTCATCTCTTCAAGTTCTTTCATCTTATCAAGTTTTGCCTCTCTTTTCAACCTTAGTGCTGTCTGAAATCCTTCTTACCCATTGTGCCATTCTTTCAATAGTTCCGGAGGCAGTGTGTTGTTGATTTCATCAAGCATCATCCCATCTTCTCAAGTTCATGTTCTATTCCTTCCATGTTCAACCGGAGTGTTGTCCGAATTCTTCCTCTCTCATCTCGTTTCAACCAGAGTGGTTTCGAATTCTATCTTGTCCATTAAACTCTTGATTCATGTCTTTTCAACCTACAAGGTTCTCATAATGTTCCTTGTTCCTCTTTTCTAACGGATTGTTTGCAATCTCGTTCATCTCTATTGTATTCTTTCTTTTAAATTGCTCAACCTCTCAAGGTTCGTGGTTTCACTCGTTCGTCAAAGAAGCAACTTAGTTTTACCTCTTCTCTTCCTCTTCCGTTTCTCTCCGGTGCCATCCTAGATCTCGGGACGAGATCCTCTTGTAGTGGTGGAGTGTTGTAACGCCCTGAGACCGACGCTCCAGAAGACTTCCAGCTACTCTGAGTTTCGTCGTGTGATTTGTTTTGTTTGTTGCATCTCTTGCATTGCATCATGTCATCATGCCACCATATCATTAATTTTATAACTCTTTCAAATAAATTGTCTGGATCTTCGGTCCATTTAAATCGAGGGAAGGGTGACTTCTCTTTATAACATATCCCCCAATATTAGGGAGCTATAATAAAAATATTCCATTAACTTTGGAATCGCCATAACACACCTGCAGTTTAAGTTCCATGCATTTTCTATCTCTATTCCTTGCCTCAAACTTTGCCAACAATTCTTTCTCCATTTATTGTGTCTCCTCCAAGATTCTCAACATTTTTGGACCTTCCCAACCCTCACTTCCTATTCAAATCATTTGAATTTAAATCAAATGAGTTTGGATTTAAATCTCTCAATCATGGCCTTTCTAGTTTTCTTGGTTCAAGCTCATTTTTATGAGTCTAGGGAAATTGTCCTTGTTCTCAAATTCTTTCCCTAACCCTCTCTTTATTTTCTTCTCTCTAATTAGTATATGAGGGAGAGAGATCCCAGCCATGCCTCTTGGGCCTAACCAACCAGGCCGGCCTAATCTTCAGCCCACCTAACCCCTGCCTATCTAACCCTAGCACGACCCTCATCTCCCTCGTTCCCACATAGTGCCGCCACTCAGGAGAGAAGCTCCCTGCGCCCGATCTCCAGCGCCGCCACCTCTCATCTCTCCCGATCCCCTCGCTCCTCATCTGACTCGTCAAGCCACTCATCGCCGCCGCCCCGGCGAGCGCCAGCCTCCGCAGCAACCCTCCGTCGCCTGCGCCCCTGCCCCTCCTCTGCCTCGCCTCCTCCCGCTCGCTGTGCCCGATCCCCATGGACGCTGCTGCCGCAACCGTCGCTCGCCTCCACCACACGCGTGCCTCGCGCCGGGCCTCCTCTCTCCAGCGCCGCCCTCCATCTTCCTCCATCTTCCCCGGCGCCCTATGCCTCTTCTCCGCCTCCTTGTTCGTCTCCCAGCATGCACACGCCTGCAGCTATGGCGCTCACGCCTGACCGCAGCAGCATCAGGACGTCGCCGTCGTCTGCCATGTCTTCTCCTCCCTGGATCCTTCTCTTGTGGCCACACACACCACACGCGACGCCTCAGTCGCGGATGCGCCCTGGTGCATCGTTGCCGGCAACCTCCTGCTACGTACCACCTCTCCTGTGATGCGCGCGTTGCCACGGAGACCCTCAAGTCCTACCCAGAGCCCAAGTGTGAAGACTCCGTGGATGTGCATCTCACTTGTGCCATTTTGGATCACCAAGACCGTCAAGAATCGGACTGCTCGGGACCATGTCGTCTCGCCGGAAGGTCAAGACCGTTTCAGGATTCACCAAGTACCACTACGACCCGTGTACAACTACCTTTGCCAAGTACTAGGACGTCAAGTTCCTCGCCGGACCCGAACATCTACGAAACGTGTACCACTACTTCCACTACCGTCGCCCCGAAGACGTTGGATTCGTCAAGTACCTCTCCGAAACTAACGTGTACAACTACTTCCACTACCGTCGCGAGAACGACTACTTCCACTACGGCCCGTGTAGCACTACTTCCTTCGTCGAACTCGATCCGCTCCGAGATGCACGCTTCGAAGGTATAAACCCAAGACGACACTCGCGAACGAATGAATGTGTGTTGTATGAGATGCCCGTGTTGCACCGTGTCCGAATTGTCATTTTCTTGTTCCTCCTCGTTGCTATGCCATCGTCTTAGGGGAACCCGGTAACCGGGAGCAGCCCACCATCTTTTCATGATACGCTCATGCCACTTTCTTTTGCACCGACATCTCAATGAGTTGTTGGATCACCGGAATGTTGCTGTGGCACCATTTCCGTTGTAGTTGCCGTGGCACCCCTTTCGTTCCGCCACGGTGACAAATGCTTCATAACATGCTCTTGTCAACATCTTCATAAAAATTGCATAAAACTTGTATATGTCATCCGCATCATGATAACAACATTTAAATGCTTAAAATTGTTGTTGCTTTAAATTGCTAATTGACATGTGGGGATTTACTGGGATTGTTGTTTCTTGTTTCCGGCCTCATTTAAACTTGCCTAAATAGTTAGTTTACTTATGCTTCACCTCTTGCCATGTTAATAACATTTAATATTGTTGTGTACCTAACCGAGAGTAAACTAAAATAATTCTATGTGGTGTTTCATCAATATGCAACTCGTTGCATATTGAGCTCCACTTAACTTGTAGTATTTTTTGTTGCACTTTGCCATGCCATGCCTTATTAAACCGGACATGCATCATACTTGTTTGTGCATCATGACATGTTTATGCTTGTGTGTTTACCATGTTGTATGCTTCTTTCCTGTTTTCTTCTCTTGTTAGCTTCTGTTTCGTTCTGGAGTTGTGAGGATTCATTCGACTACGTCCGTTTGTCTTCTTCATGGACTCGTTCTTATTCCTTGCGGGATTTTAGGCAAGATGACCATTACCCTCGATATCACTTCTATCTTTGCTTGCTAGTAGCTTCGTTCTATCGCTATGCTGCGCTACCTATCACTTATTTACCAAGCCTCCCAAATTGCCATGAACCTCTAACCTTTGTCACCCTTCCTAGCAAATCGTTGTTTGGCTATGTTACTGCTTTGCTCAGCCCCTCTTATAGCGTTGTTAGTTGCAGGTGAAGTTGAAGTTTGCTCCATGGTGGACATGATTATGTTGGGATATCACAATATCTCTTATTTAATTAATGCATCTATATACTTGGTAAAGGGTGGAAGACTCGGCCTTATGCCTGGTGTTTTGTTCCACTCTTGCCGCCCTAGTTTCCGTCATACCGGTGTTATGTTCCTTGATTTTGCGTTCCTTACGCGGTTGGGTGATTTATGGGACCCCCTTGAAAGTTCGCTTTGAATAAAACTCCTCTAGCAAGGCCCAACCTTGGTTTTACCATTTGCCTACCTAAGCCTTTTGCCCTTGGGTTCTGCAGACTCAAGGGTCATCTTTATTTTACCCCCTGGGCTAGTGCTCATCATGAGTGTTGGTCCAACCTGTCAGCCGCAGGTGGCCACCAGGGGCAACTCTGGGCTGGCCTACCGGAAGTTTGGACAATCCGGTGTGCCCTCAGAACGAGATATGTGCAGCTCCTATCAGGATTTGTCGGCACATTCGGGCGGCTTGGCTGGTCTTGTTTTACCATTGTCGAAATGTCTTGTAAACTGGGATTCCGAGACTGATCGGGTCTTCCTGGGAGAAGGTATATCCTTCGTTGATCACGAGAGCTTATCATGGGCTAAGTTGGGACACCCCTGCAGGGTTATAAACTTTCGAGAGCCGTGCCCGCGGTTATGTGGCAGATGGGAATTTGTTAATGTCCGGTTGTAGATAACTTGACACCAGATCCGAATTAAAACGCATCAACCACGTGTGTAGCCGTGATGGTCTCTTCTGGGCTGAGTCCGGGAAGTGAACACGGTTTTGGGTTATGTTTAACGTAAGTAGGAGTTCAGGATCACCTCTTGATCATTTCTAGTTGACGACCGTTCCTTTGCTCCTCTTCTTGCTCTCATTTGCGTATGTTAGCCACCATATTTGCTTAGTGCTTGCTGCAGCTCCACCTCATTACCCCATCCTTCCTATAAGCTTAAATATTCTTGATCTCACGGGTTTTGAGATTGCTGAGTCCTCGTGACTCACTAGATACTATCACAACAGCTGCAGGTGCCGATGATACCAGTGCAGGTGATGCAACCGAGCTTAGATGGGAGCTCAACGAAGATCTTGGTCATTGCTATGTTTCGTTTCATGTTGATCAGTAGTGGAGCCCAGTTGGGACGATCGGGGATCTAGCAGTTGGGTTATCTTCTTTTCTGTTGGCTTCGTCCGTAGTCGGACTATGTGTGTGCTTTGAATGATGTATGAATTATATGTTCATTGTGTGAAGTGGCGATTGTAAGCCAACTCTTTATCCCATTCTTGTTCATTACATGGGATTGTGTGAAGATGACCCTTCTTGCGACTAAATCACCATGCAGTTATGCCTCTAAGTCGTGCTTCGACACGTGGGAGATATAGCCGCATCGTGGGTGTTACACCTAAAACGCCTATATACAAGCCGTGACTATGAGGACAGTTTAGTCAACTTGATGAAGGAGCACTATGAGGTAACTTCCATTCCAAACACTTTATAAATTTTCTTTGTACTGTATATCAACTCCATTGTAGCCCCCAAGGGCCGGTTTATCTCTTCAAGATGAACCGGGACTTTGGATAAAAAAGACTTCAACTGTGTAGCCCCCAAGGGCCGGTTTACCTTTTCAAGATGAGCCGGGACTTTCTGTTCAAAACTTGTCCTTGTTGAATTCCTTCACCTTTGATTTTTTTGATCAATTATGCATTAGCCCCCAAGTGCCAAGATTAATACTTGTATTGAGCCTTGGGACTTTAGATAACAGTCAAAAAAGAAGCAATCCACATTAGCCCCCATGTGCCAAGTGTATAACTTGTTATGTGCTTGGGACTTTGAGAAAAATATTAACATCTTCATCATCTATCTTTTGCAGGCTAACTTGAGCAACAAAGATTCCCAAATTGCCGATCTTCAAGAAAATATCAAGTCCCAGCAAGCAGAAACCTCCAAGGCAAAAGATGAACTGAAGGGTGCTTTAACTGCCATGTAGCAATTAAAGGATGGTTTCAAAAGTGAGCGGGCGGACTGGGAAATCGAGAAGGCTGCTCTATTAAAGCGGGCTGAAGATGCCGAAGCAGCTCTTAAACCAGTGGTGGAAGAGATAACCGGTTTAAAATATCAGATCAATGCTATGACTTCTGCGATATTTGGTAAGCATTCTTTTCAAGATCCTTTCTTAACATCTTTGAAACTGCCGGTTGAACAGTAAATTCTTAAACCGTTTCAGGTAGTCGTGTTGCTCATCTGGGCTCGGACATGCGGATGAAGTTGAAAGCAGCCTATACTTTCATAGAGCAACTGTATACCGGCGCTCAACGAGTCATCTGCATAGCTTTATACAATAAACCGGCGCCAACCTTGATCAAGGATACCTTGGTTAAATTGTATATGACACCTGCCCAGATAGAGGAGGTAAAGTGATCTGCTGCAAGGGCTGGCGCTTTATCAGCACTGACTCGGGCCAAAGCGTGGATAGCTGATCTTGATCCGGCAGATATCGCAAAGGGCTATCCTGGCAAACAAGAAGACGAGTCAGAATTTGATAATGAAGCCCTCAAAGCCTTGACAAAGGAGATGTGCCCGCTGGCAAGCCAATTGGCCGAAGAGGTTGACTTGTCTGTCCATCGGTCCAGCTACGACGCAGACAACAAACAGGTTGATGCAGCTGTGAAAGAAGCGCAGAATCTTATCCCGCCCATCCGTAAGCACACCTATGCCCCTGACGTTGAACCGTCCAATCTTATAAGCAGTGAAGCTGTCTTCCAAGCCTTAAATAGGATTGATTGGGCCACCATTGACTTCCAGCCACTGGGTGAGGAGGAGGAGGTTGAACCGATGCGAGATGATCCATCAACTTCACGTCAACCTGGTGACGAATCATAATCCGGCAGCCCCGGTTTGATTTCCGCCTATAGCGTTCTGAGTAACAAACAATTATTCTTTTGGGCATCAAAGCACCTTGTAATAGGCTAGTTGAAATACTTTGATCTTCTGCCATCGTGCACTGCTACCTGACACTGTAATCCGGCATAAATGTTGCTATGCTTGCTTTATGTGCCTTAGTATTTTTTATAAAATCCTGCCTTCTGCATTTGATAAACTTAAACATGCCCTGGCGGTTTACCTCCGGACGGGTTATGATACCCAATACAGAACCAGAGTTTTCTTAACCAAGGTTGTAAAGCAATGAAATATGAAATATATCATACCTGTGATATTGAATCACCTTGTTGGTTTACCAACTTATGTGGTAAGGGTGATAACCCCAATTTTGAGTGTTTGAAAACTCCCACCAAGCTGTGCTGGTGCATAATAAGCCATGCCGGGTTATGACAAACACCGGATGATCATCCTGGCGACTTATAGTCAATGCCAGACCGGATTACAAAGGTCCTTTCAAACTCTTTGTTGCTTTGCACAAAGAGCCCCCAAGTAACTTTGTGAGTTGTGCTCAATGGGTGCCTATGTTTGAGTTGTGCTTTAGCAACAATACTCTCTTTGCCCCCTTGGTGTGAAGCTCCCAAGCTTTGTTGTGGCATGATAGCCGATTAATGGACAAATAGGACGTCGCTTTATAAGCAGAAGGCTCCTTGTAACCAAGAAATACTAGAAGAACGGTAGAGGCCCTGCTTGTAACAAGGATGCCAGTTTATTATATTGATCATAATATATACATTGTCAAAATATGTACATAATGAAAGCCTATGGCTCAGGTGTAGTAAGGCCGTAGATGAGCGATATTCCACGGCCGACGGGTCTCCTCCTCCGATTTGCTTGAGTCTTTGTGCTCTCGAACGTCGATGAGTTAGTATGATCCGTTGTGCAGATTCTTGCTGACCACAAAGGGCCCTTCCCAAGGTGGGGATAACTTGTGCTTATCGGTCTGATCCTGGATGAGCCGGAGCACTAAGTTGCCTTCTTGAAAGGTTCTTATTTTAACTCGGCGGCTGTGATAACGCCGCAGGTCTTGCTAATAAACCGCCGAACGAGCCAACGCCATGTCCATTTTTCATCTAACAGATCCAATGCTTCTTGACGTGCTTGCTCGTTGTCCGCTTCAACATAATTGGCAACCCGGGGCGAGTCATGACGAATATCACTTGGGAGTACCGCCTCTGCCCCGTATACCATGAAGAAAGGTGTATAACCTGTAGATCGATTTGGGGTGGTGTTTATGCTCCATAACACAGATGGTAATTCTTCCACCCAACAACCCGGCATCCTCTTCAAAGGAACCATAAGCCGAGGCTTGATAGCCTTCAAAATTTCCTGATTAGCCCTCTCAGCTTGACCATTGGATTGGGGGTGAGCCACGGAGGACACATCAAGCTGGATGTGTTCTCGTGACAAAAATCCTCCATCTCACCTTTGGAGTGGTTCGTGCCATTATCTGTGATGATGCTGTGTGGAAAACCAAAGTGGAAGATCACCTTCTTGATGAACTGAACCACTGTGGCTGCGTCACACTTGCTTACTGGTTCCGCTTCAACCCATTTAGTAAACTTGTCAACCGCCACCAACAGGTGAGTCTTCTTATCTTTGGATCGCTTGAAGGGCCCTACCATATCAAGCCCCCAAGTAGCAAATGGCCAAGTGATGGGAATCATCCGTATCTCCTGAGCCGGAATATGAGCTCGTCCTGAGAACTTCTGACAACCGTCACACCGCCTTACCAAGTCCTCAGCATCAGCATGAGCCGTCAGCAAATAAAAGCCATAACAAAAAGCTTTAGCAACCAAGGTTTTGAACCGGCGTGATGACCATAGTCTGCTTTGTGGATCTCACATAGAATCTCACGGCCTTCTTGAGGAGAAACACAACGCTGGAACACACCAGAGGCACTGCAATGGTGTAACTCGCCGTTGTGAATAACCATGGACTTGGATCGCCAGATTATCTGCCTGGCCAAAACTGCATCTTCTGGCAACTCGCCCCGGTTCATATACGCCAAATATGGAATCGTCCAATCCGGAATAATGTGTAAAGCAGCCACCAATTGTGCCTCCGGATCAGGAATAGTGAGGTCCTCCTCGGTAGGCAACTGAACTGACGGGTTGTGCAAGACATCCAAAAAGGTATTGGGCGGCACCGGTTTACGCTGAGATCCCAGCCGGCTTAAAGCATCCGCTGCCTCATTTTTGCGCCAATCAATGTGCTCCACTTGATAACCTTTGAAGTGACCAGCGACAATATCCACCTCTCGTCGGTAAGCCGCCATGAGTGGATCCTTGGAATCCCAAGTACCTGAAACTTGCTGGGCCACTAGATCTGAATCTCCAAAGCATCGTACCCGGCTTAAGTTTATTTCCTTAGACACTCGAAGACCATGGAGTAAGGCCTCGTACTCAGCTGCATTGTTAGTACAAGGGAACATTAAGCAAAGAACATAATGAATTTTATCACCTCGAGGGGAAGTAAGGACAACTCCAGCCCCCGAGCCCTCCAACTGCCTGGACCCATCGAAGTGGATAGTCCAGTATGTGCTGTCCGGTTTGTCTTCTGGTGCTCGCAACTCTGTCCAATCATTGATGAAATCCACAAGGGACTGGGACTTGATAGCTGTTCGAGGCATATACTTCAAACCGTGCAGTCCAAGCTCAATAGCCCACTTAGCAACCCGGCCAGTTGCTCCCTGTTCTGGATTATATCCCC
Organism: Triticum dicoccoides; assembly: GCF_002162155.2. Lineage (NCBI taxonomy): Eukaryota > Viridiplantae > Streptophyta > Magnoliopsida > Poales > Poaceae > Triticum > Triticum dicoccoides. The sequence goes on from NC_041389.1 coordinate 157,057,440, forward strand.
CAAAGGAGCGGAACTAACCATTGTGATGGGATGGCCTTGAAAGTACTGTTTAAGCTTCTGACTTGCCATGAAAACCCCATACACCAGCTTCTACCAATGCGGATATCTTTGTTTTGACTCAATGAGCACTTCGCTGATATAATAAACCGGCCTTTGAACCAGGTATTCCTTTCCAGCCTCCTTGCGCTCCACCACAATAGCTACGCTGACAGCCCGACCATTAGCAGCCACATATAACAACAATGGCTCCTTATCAACTGGAGCAGCAAGAACCGGCGGTTCAGCCAACTGCTTCTTTAAGTCCTCAAACGCCGCATCAGCAACATCATTCCAGACAAAGTTGTCTGTCTTCTTCAACATCTAATATAGAGGGATCGCCTTCTCTCCCAACCTGCTGATAAACCGGCTCAAAGCCGCAATACGACCCGCCAGACGTTGAACATCATTGATACACGCCAGTTTAGCGAGAGATGTCCGAATTGAGCATCATCTTATAAACCCGCAGATTGTCAAAGGTTTCCTTGAGGTCATCTATCAATGTCTCCCTTTTCCTGGATTTTACCACAATATCATCCACATAAGCATGAACATTGTGCCCAATCTGAGTATGAAGACAATTCTGCACACAACGTTGATAAGTTGCCTGGGCACTCTAGTGCCCAAAGGGCATATATACATAACAGAAGGCTCCAAAGGGAGTGATGAAAGCTGTCTTCTCCTGGTCCTTAACTGCCATCTTGATCTGATGATAACTAGAATAAGCATCCAAGAAACTCAAATGCTCACAACCCACCGTAGCATCAATGATTTTATCAATACGAGGGAGGGCAAAGGGATCAGCTGGGCAAGCTTTGTTCAAATCTGTGTAATCCACACACATACGCCAAGTGCCGTTTTTCTGAAGTACCAGCACCGGATTAGCCAACCACTCTGGGTGAAACACCTCCACAATAAACCCTGCTGCCAACAGCCGGGCTACCTCTCCACCAATGGTCTTGCGCCTCTCTTCATTAAAACAGCGAAGAAACTGTTTGACCGGTTTGAATTTCGGATCAATATTAAGAGTGTGCTCAGCGAGTTCCCTCAGTACACCTGGCATGTCAGATGGTTTCCATGCAAAGATGTCCCGGTTCTCACAGATGAACTTGATGAGCGCGCCTTCCTATTTCGGACCCAAGTTGACGCTGATGCTGAACTGCTTGGATGAATCGCCAGGAACAAAATCAGCAATTTAGTCTCATCAGCCGATTTGAACTTCAAAGCTAGATCATGCTCTGTAGTAGGCTTCTTCAGAAAAGTCATATCTACCGGATCAACGTTGTCCTTATAGAACTTCAACTCCTCCGTTGCACAAACCAACTCAGCATAAGCCGCATCACCTTCCTCACACTCCAGCGCAATCTTGCGGCAACCATGAACCGTGATGGTCCCCTTATGACCCGGCATCTTGAGCTGCAGATAAACAAACATGGCCTTGCCATTAATTTAGCATAAACCGGCCGTCCAAACAAGGCATGGTATGGACTTCTGATCTTAACCACTTCAAAGGTCACCATCTCTGGTCTTGAATCGTGATCATCACCAAAAACCACCTCCAGAGCTATCTTACCAACTGGGTAAGCTGATTTACCAGGCACCACACTATGAAAAACGATGTTTGACGGTTTAAGATTCTTATCTGTTAACCCCATACGCCGGAAGGTTTCATAATACAAGATATTGATACTGCTCCCTCCATCCATGAGCACTTTGGTAAACTTATAACCTCCAACCTGTGGTGCAACCACTAAGGCTAGATGGCCAGGATTATCAACCCGGGGCGGATGATCCTCCCGACTCCAAACAATAGGCTGTTCAGACCAACGCAGATAACGGGGCACTGCCGGCTCAACAGAGTTTACTGCCCTTTTATGGAGCTTCTGATCGCGCTTGCACAGACTAGTAGTGAAGACATGATACTGTCCACCATTTAACTGCTTTGGGTTGCTCTGATAACCCGACTACTGCTGATTTCCCTGATGACTCTGCTGATTGTGACCACCTTGGTTGTTTTGGTTGCCCTGATTATTCTGAAATCCTGAGTTTGAACCGCCACCGCCGTAACCCGGCCCATGAAACCCTGGACCGGAACCGCCTGATGGACCCTGATCATACGGAAAGAGATCAGAGTTTTTGAATTCCCTCATGATGAAACTATCCTTCTAGAGGTGCATGGCCAGAACCTCCTTCGTCCCGTGCTTTGGGCAGGGCTGGTTTAACAGGCGCTCCAGATTCATGCCTCCACTGTGCTGGGGCGGTTTACCCTTACGACGCTGCGCATTGCCCTGCATATTGGTGTTAGCCACAAAATTTGAATTGTCCGCTTTACGCTTACCATTGTTCCCGTGGCTCGCCTGGTTATGCTGTCCTTTTGTACCGGCATTCTTCTTTCCCTTCTCCTGCTTTTCTTCATCAGAATCAGGGTCTTTGGTATTATCAGAATCAACATACTTAACCAGAGCAGCCATGAGCGTTCCCATATCATTGCAGTGATGCTTGAGCCGTCCCAACTTCATCTTCAGTGACTTAAACCGGTAGTTACCCTCCAAGGTCACGATTGTCGTATCAGGATTGAAGCGGCCTGACGAATGCAGGATTTCTGAAACCCGGTGCACCCAATGAGTTGTTGATTCGTTCTCTCCTTGGACACAAGCAGATCCACAATGGACATGGGTTGTTTGCACGTATCCTTGAAGTTCGCTATAAACCGGGCCTTCAAGTCGTCCCATGAACTGATCAAGTTAACGGGCATGCTCTGTAGCCAGGTACGAGCCGTTCCGTCTAACATCATGGTGAAGTATTTTGCACACGCCGCTTCATCTACATCCAGCATCTCCATTGCCATCTCATAACTCTCAACCCACGCCTTGGGGGGTTGATCGGTGGTATAATTAGGAACTTTACGCGGACCCTTGAAATCCTTGGGCAGCCGCACATTACGCAGAGCCGGGGTGAGGCACGACACTCCCCAAGAGCTAAAAGCCAAACCACGTTCAACTGATGCCGCTGGTTGAACCGGAGCAGTTTGATGATTCTGGTACTGCGCTACCAACTGCGCTGCTAACTCTGCTTTGTGTCGTGCTCTGCCATTATTTACCACATCTTGAGCATTCATACCGCCGTGCACCGGATTAGGCCCTTGAGTTCCGTCACAGCGCCGCGCACTACTTGACACAGCCGGTTCGTCCATGTTCCTGCTGTAACTCTTGCTCGGACGGGGGGTTGAATGTATTCTGTCTCGGCTGTAGGAATAAGCCTGCTACTGCACAACAGCGGTTTGAAGAAGATCCCTGGCCCGTCGTGTCTCAACCGCCGCTAGTGAATCACCCTCCATCGGAATAGCTGCCAAACGCGACGCTGCAGCAATCATGTTATCCAAAGGGCTAGAGAAGTGACCTGGCGGTGTTGGTACGTATTGCGGCGGGTTGTCCATCCGTCGAGGTGGGTCCATCACCCATGGCTGATCCAGCGCCGCCCCAGGTGCCTCGGTCCGGTTTACTGCTGCCGGGTTACTAGGCCCGGCTCCTGGCGTATTGAAGAGATTCATTCCTTCGTAAACCGGCGACAGAGAGACCGGTACTTCCTCCTCATTACTTCGTTTGACGCGTTCTGATCCAACATAAGCCGGTAATTCTGCGCCTGGATCTGCTATGATTGCGCATCTAAAGCGGCCCGCTCTTCAGTCATCCTAGCCTCCTCAGCCGCCAAGTCCGCCTTGGCCTGAGTTATCTGATCCTTCAGTTTTGTAACCTCCGCATTATGCTGATCTTGGGTCTCCGGGGTGACTGCCGTGGTCAACAATGTCGTCAAAGCGTCCAGCAAACTGGAAAGAACTTGAGCTGGCCGGCGCGCATGGCCTCTTGCACTGGCTGCCTATCCGGAAATCATTGCTGCTACAGATGAAGATTGCAAGCTGGTCTACATACCAGCCATGAAGATTGCAACCCGGTTTGGCGGTTCAAAGGGGCCCGGAATACTGTCGCCATTGGAATAGCCCCCAATCCGGCCATCTTGCAATTGGTATAGCGACTCGGTTTCGCTAGTGGATGATTCACCATCTTAGTAGATGACAGTCTCACGTCGGAGACCGGTTCAGATTCCGCACCATGGATGAACCCTACGAACGCACGCTTCATGGTAGGCTGCACCCGGGCAGGACTTGCGCGCTGAGCCGTTTCGACGAGGTCAGTGGAGGTGTCCGGCTCAGGGCCCGTTTCGCCGATCTTGCCGATGAAAACGTGAATTCCGCCAAAGGGGACCCGGTACCCATACTTGATTGAGCCGGCCTCAGGGCCCCATCCTGCATCGTCGATGTAGAGCTTGCCGCGACGACTTTTGGTCATCCAGCCAACCGCGTACCCTTTGAGTCCCTCAAAGTTGCCCTTTAAGAACTCGAAACCATCGTGCGATAGCCCCACGGTGGGCGCCAACTGTCGTTGAATTAACACGTCAGATGTCCTAGCAGTAGGACTTAGTCGTGGAGCCATTGCAACGAGATTAGCTTAAAGGTGTTAAACCATAACAAAGGACACGGGAAGTTTATACTAGTTCGGCCCCTTGCGGTGAAGGTAAAAGCCTACGATCCAATTGTTGTGGGATTGATTTATCTCGATGAGTAGGGAGCGAATCTGCTTTACCTATCCCTCGAGCAATTGTTTCTTGTCCCTGAACCGCCGCCAGGTCGTCCCTTTATATACATAGGTTGACGCCCGACCAGTTTACAGAATCCCGAGGCCGGCTCATACAAGTGTCCGGCTCAGTCTCTTCCTTTCCCTAACTTACAATACAAGTTACACCTCTATGGCGGTTTACTACTATGGGCCCTAACCCACCATTGGGTTTGATGTCTTGAGGATGAAGCTCAAAGAAGTGCAGAACATCTCGGCAAAATTTAGAACTGGGCGGTGAGAAGCCCAGATTCATGTGGTCAGTAAAAACAATGACCTCATCATCCTTTGGTGAGGTCTTTCTTCTTCTGGATTGGGGGTGCGATAATGCATGGCAGTATTTTCTGGTAAGTAGCCGGTTTTGACAAAGTCTTTGAGTGTGTCGTCAGTGACAATGGAGGGAACCCAGTTACATGAAGTGGATGTCTTCGGCGGCATTGTGAAGAAAGAAGCCTAAAAGAAAGAATAGTTTGCCGGTTTAAGTTGATTCATTAAGCTGGAGGTAAAACACTACATTACATATTCAGAGTGGCGGCTTAAAAGGGGCCTAATGACATATGACTAGCTATAATTGGTGATATAAGCCTCCATGATATTGCTGATAGTTAAGATCTATCAAGAAGAAAAATTTCTCTAAGGGATGGACAAACAGATTTCACAGACTGAAGCTATAATTTTGGATGTGTGGCAGTTCAGAAAATGCAGCAAAATCTAAAACTAAAGCAGCAGCAAAGGAGTTTGTGTGCTCCGATGAGATCTTCTATGAAGGAAAAGGTGTTCTGATATTAAAAACAAAGGCTAAAACTGCTACCGCACAAGTTTTATACCATATACAGATCAAAAGCTACTGGGGTTGAAGAAAACAATGAGGAACAACGAAGAGCACAGAAGAACAAGGCTAACTCTAATGCAGATCTGACGCATAGGGAGATGAATACTTATAGATGCAGATGGACTGTGGTGGAGCGATAGTGTTTTCTGGACAAGTCAGGTTGATGCAGCGGCCTGAGCTGGTGCAGCGGTTGGAGGATGGCGGCGGCGAAGCTCGAGGCGACAGAGGAGTCACGAGAGGAAGAAGAAGATGAGAAGGTAAATGAAAAAATGAAAGGAGGGTGTTTGACCCTATTTATAAGGAGAAGGGTAATAGGTGGGCGCAAAAAATGAGGAGCCCAAGGAATGATTATCCAGCTGCTCGGACACCTTGATTATCGGGATGGTTATTAAGGATAAGGATCTGTTAAGATATATTGGGTATTGTGTAATATTAATGACAAGTGATGTCACGATGCGTTACCACAATCTGAGGAGATGATGTCATGGCGGGTTATGAGACCTCGCAGGAATAAGGAAGGAAGGATTTTTATAAGTGTTGAAGATTGACATGAACAATTTCAAATCAATCTGGGGCCTAATGTTAGGGATATGACTATTACGTATGACCCGGCCAGGAGGGGCCGGGTTATACCTAATAGTCATATCCCCAACATTAGGCCCCAAATTGATTTGAACTTGTTCATGTCATACCTATGGCGGTTCATCAATACGAAGCCCATGAGGATATTGAAGATGGCGGTTCATAGGCAAGGCCCAAGACCCAATGGCGACTTAAGGCCCATAGGGGTAAACCTCCATATGTGTATGACTTATCTTGTAAGGCAAGTATATTAGGCACCGAGCCGGACACATTGTATGAGCCGACTGGGACTCCATGAGCCACTGGGCATCAACCTGTGTATATAAAGGTACGACCTGGCGGCGGTTCAGGGCAAGAAACAAGAGATCAAAAGCTAGGTCAAGCGTATTCGCTCCCTGGTAATCAAGACATAAGCAATACCACCTCAAACTGGATTAGGCTTTTACCTTCACCGCAAGGGGCCGAACCAGTATAAACTCTCTATGTCCTTTGTCCCGTTTAACCCCTTTAAGCTAACCTAGTTGTGATGGCTCCAAGACTAAGTCCTCACACTAAGACATCTGCCGTGACTATTCCATGATAGTAGTACTGCTACTAGTACTAGCACCACCATCTGGATTTAGTAGTACTACCACGTCCATCTGGATTTTAGTATTTTACTAGCAATATCTAGTAATGCTTGTCACAAAAAATGTACTACTCCCTCTGTAAACAAATACATCTTGTATTGTTTTATTCCTATCGGCGAGAGAACTTAATGTCTTCTTGCTAATCAATAGGATTACATGCAATGAACTAACCACTGCATGTCATGTTTGGTAGTCTCAAGTCATTGAAAGCATGCACGACCCACATCTCTCATTGGTTGATATGTCACGAAATAATAAACAAGGAGGGAGTTAATGTACCATGCCTAAGTGTTTTTGGATTATTTGGTTTCCGTAAGGTGACTTACACAACATTTTTGGTTACATGCATTAACATTTTATTAGTAAAATCAAAAGTCAAAACTTGGCGCAAAATTCAAAGGGGGCCAATAATCCAGTAAACATCAAAGTTCTCTCGTCTGGCCCCAACTAGAGGTTCGGTGAGATGACTATTGTCGGTGTACAAAAGTAGGGGCTCTGCTTTTGACCCCTTTACTTGTGCACAGGCAGTCAGAGCCACCCGCCACGACCACACATAACAGGGCAGGAAGAGGAAGCCGGAGAGAAGACGAAGGCACAAGACAAACAAAGCAACAACAAGGACCAAGGCCACAAAGATCAGATGGACGAAGCAGGTTTCCGCGGCAAGAACCCTTGCCGAGGCAGCCTCAGCTGCCCTGACAAGACCCTTGCCGGGGCAGCTCACCCACACCAGCTGAGCGAGCCACCCTTGAGCCCACCAATGCTAGAAAAATGCATTGGGACAGGGCTCGGGAGGCACCTCCGTGGTGGCATACAGATCTTTGTGAAGACAAAGAATAGTCAAGATCAAATGAGGATAGGAAGGCAACAATCATCAACATCCTTGCTGGGGACGCCAGGACACCACGGCAAGACACTTGCCGGGCCACCCGGCAAGACCCTCGCTAGAGGCAACCGCGGAGCCACTACCAGGCCCATGCCAGCCAAGTCTCCCACGCTGTTCACATGCAGCTGCCGACCCAACCAGCTGGGCAGGCACCTGCATGGCAATATGCAACCCTTCGTGGAGGCTCCACCACCGCGCCACCTCAGCTGCCTGCCTGCCTACATGGCACTGCATGCATCGCTGACCAGGGCGCGTGTCAAAGCAAGGAGGAGCGGCGACGGACGGGACGGGCCTCGCTCCCGTCCCCGATAAAGTGAGGGACACCTAAGCCGTGCATTAAATGGACTTTGTCTTGTAATATCAGCGATAAGCTCACAGCGCCGTAGCACTTTCCACCTCCTGTGTGCCACTGTGGCAGCCGCTTTCGCCTATAAAAGGAGGCCCATCTCGCACTGGAGAAGGATTCGGCTCTTTCGAACCTAGCAGCGCCCATTGCTAGTTCAAGAGCTCCAGAACACTAAATACATCCACCAAAGCAGGATCGTAGGGTTTTACGCATCTTTGCGGGCCGAACCTGGGTAAATCCCCTTTGTGCTGTCTGCTGGTCCCGCTCTTCTCATGATCCCCGCGCCCCGCAACCGTAGTAGGGATTCTAGTGATCCCATAGGTGTTGTTTCCCACCAACATCTTTGGCGCGCCAGGTAGGGGACGCGTAGTTGTGAGAATTTGGTCTAGCAGTTGACCTAGCTGTTCTTCATCGCCATGGCTCCCAAGAAGAAGATGACCACGGTAATCGGTTCATCCGGGACCGGATTGCCAGTACCGGTGCGAACCAGTAGCGGGCCAGTCGCGGAGAGAACCCGTGGCGTGACCCACGAACATCCACATCACCCTGGCAGTCCAGGCCTGGCGAGTGGCGTCGTTTGCGCACCAGGCGACGAGCCACCAGTCGCGGGCTCCAGAGATGGAGTCAGGGCCCCCACAGGCGGCGCGGGGCCCTCTAGGGGCACTGCCATCCCGCCAGGCGGCAGCACGGCGACCTTCAAGATGCCAATACCGGCGCCCACGGCGCGCTCTTCTCAGGTTGTGCGTGATGAGCAGCGTCACCCTGCTGGTGACCCTGCGCGCCGCCCTGTGAAGAGTCCCGTGTGCCCTCCACAGGATGAGGAGGGACAACATGCGTGCCGAGGTGCTGACGGAGGTGGCGAACGACTGCGGGGCCGTGACGCAGCTCCTTCTAAGGTGGTTAGAAGTCGAGGCGCATCATGGTACACCCAGCTCTCGCCCCCGCCCACGCCAGTGGAAGCCCTAGCACGCGCAACTGCTCCTTGATTTTCCTCCCGCCGCAGAGAAGCTCGACGAATGGAGGGCCACCGTCCGGAGCCTCGTCGGCATCGCCAACAACGATGAGTTGCGGCCGGCGGGACCCGTAGGCCGTTGCTCCACCGGGCCACCGCATGCCAGCGGAGACCATGCTGGAGGCGATGCAGCCACGGTGCACTACCCTCCTCCATCCCGGCCACCCCAGGCGTCGGTTCGTTGCGACTACGCTTGAGACAATATCTCCATCGCGTCGTCTAACCCGTGAACCAACCGCGATCAGCGTCAAGTCCTTCGGGAGCGGGTTCATGAGGATGCTCGAACTACGATCGAGCGCTGACGTGACGCGCGCCACTAGTCGGACAGGCGGGCAGGACCCGCTACGGACCGCCCAACACCAGGAGGCTATGGTGGCCTACCCTATGAGGTGGGTTGTCCGGCTTTCACCCGTGAGCTGCGGCAGTTCCAGTGGCCCTCCCACCGCACGTTCAAGCCCGACGTTGGCGAGAAGTACAACGGCAAGACACACCCGTCAGAGTTTCTCAGCATCTACACCATTGCGATGCAAGCTACTGGGGCCCGCGACGATAAGGTGTTTGCCAATTACTTCCCGTTGGCACTCAAACCTAATGTTATGTCATGGTTGATGCACTTGCCAGTAGATTCCATCTCTTCTTGGGCGGATCTGTGCCATGAGTTTGGTGGCGCCTTTACCAGAGGTCACCAGGCTCATGGCCAGGCGAGTGATTTACACATCATCCCCTAGAAGGAAGGAGAAAACTTGTGCAAGTACATCCAAAGGTTCAGCCGGGTGCAGTACAACATTCCCAATGTTCATCCTGCCGCCGTGATCAGTGCGTTCCATCAGAACATGTGCAACCGCAAGATGCATGAAGATCTGGCGATGAACAAGGTCAGAGATGTGGCCGAACTTTATGTTCTGGCCGATCGGTGCGCTCACGCTGAAGAGGGAAGGAAGTACCCCGGCGAAGACGGCAGTGCGAAAACCGACTCCACGGATGATACCACCACCCCGGCGAAGAAGGGCCGGCACCATAACAGGAAGCACAGGAGCAAGACCGTGCTTGCCGTCGAGGGATCCGACAATACCAGCGCCACCAAGAAACCCAAGGCAGGTGACCCCGGCAGGGAGGTTGCAGGGTGTGCCGCTTGCCGGGCCTTGGCGGCTGCCGATAAGCCAGGGGGCTCCGACAAGTAGTATTTCAAGATCCACCGCACCAAGGGCCATGACCTCCAAAACTGTCTGCAGGTATAGCTGCTCGCCGAGAAGCAGAAAGCTGAGTATGAGCGGCGGGACAAGGAGAAAGGCCCAGATGGTGCCGAGGGATCCGGCAAGAAACGTGGCGGCCAAGGAGGCTGTCGCGGCAAGGATAGCCAGCAGGAGAGGCCCGCTCGAGGCCGCGACAAGAAGCAGGAAGACGATGATCATGACGAGGACGATGAGTCCGGCGACCACGAGTTTCAGAAAGCCACAGAGGCCATGTGCATCGATGGTGGCGCCTCGCTGCATATGTCCCATTGCCAACTCAAGCAGTGGGCGCGTGAGATCACGGCGGTGGAGCCATCGTTCGACGCACGGAAGCCGCTGAAATGGTTTAGCACGCCCATCATTTTCGACACCGAGGACCACCCTGACCACACTACTGCGGTCGGGTGCTTGCCGTTATTGGTTTCACCAACAATCCGCAACCTCAAGGTGACAAAGATGTTGGTTGACGGCGGGTCTGGCCTGAACTTGATCTCGCCTGTTGTGGTCCAAAGGCTGCAGATCCCCGATGGAGACCTTGAGGAGACAGGCACGTTCCAAGGGGTTAACCCGGGGAGGAGCCAGTCAAAGGGAAAGGTCACACTGCCCATGACATTTAGAGGCGAGCTAAACCACAAGACAGAAATGATTGTTTTCGATGTAGCCGAGATCCCCTTGCCTTACAACGGGATCCTCGGCCGCCCGGCACTAGCCAAGTTCATGGCGGCTTCACACTACGCCTACAACATGCTAAAGATGCCCGGGCCCATGAACATCATCACCGTCCCCTCCGACAAGAAAGATGCGTTGATATGCGCCAACCAACTCTACCGGGAAGCAGTTGCAGCAGCTGCCGCTAAGGCACCTGCTCCTGCCGACGGAGCCCCGGGGGGGAAGAAGACCGGCGAGACCCCTCGCACTCACTCTGGCAAGCGCACCTCTTCGGGGTGCTGCGCTTCCGTTGAGAACATGCCAGAGAGCTCCGCCGGCAAGAGCAAGAAGTCCAGAGCAACACCACCAGAGACCAAGAAGGTGCCCGTCAAGGAGGACGGCACGGGCGGAGCTTTTACCATAAGCTCCACCCTCGACGGCAAATAGGAAAGCGAGCTCGTCACCTTCCTGCGGGCGAATGTCGATGTGTTTGCATGGCAAGCCTCCGACATCCCCGGCGTTCCCAGGGAGGTGATTGAGCACCACCTTGCTATCTGTCTTCATGCGCGGCCCGTCAAGCAGAAGGTTAGGAAGCAAGCTCTGGAGAGACATGAGTTAATCATGGAGGAAATCAGAAAGCTAGAGGCGGCAGGCCTGGTGAGAGGAGTACTTCATCCGATGTGGTTGGCCAATCCGGTAGTAGTGCGCAAGGCAAATGGGAAGTGGAGGCTGTTTATTGATTACACAGACATTAATAAGGCTTGTCCAAAGGATCCCTTCCCGTTACCGCGCATTGACCAGATTGTTGAATCCATGGCTGGGTGTGACCTGTTATCATTCCTTGACGCATACTCAGGATACCACCAGATCTTCATGACAAAAGAAGACGAGGAAAAGACAACATTCATCACCCCATGTGGTACGTATTGCTTTTTACGGATGCCTTTCGGGTTTAAGAGTGCTGGCTCAACCTTTGCAAGAGCAGTCCAAATTGGTTTCGAGCCTAGATACATACAAATATGGAAGCTTATATGGATGACATAGTGGTCAAAACCAAGGACAAAATGACCCTTGTGCAAGATCTGGAGGAAACATTTGCAAACCTGCGCAAGGTCAACCTCAAATTGAACCCTGAGAAGTGTGTCTTCGGCGTCCCCTCGGGCAAGCTTCTCTGGTTCTTTGTGTCCCAGCGTGGGATCGAAGCAAACCCAGATAAGGACGTGTGTCGGCTCACTGGCTGCATTGCTGCCATGAGCCAGTTCATCTCCAAGTTCGCTGAACATGCCCTTCCCTTTTTCAAGATCTTAAAGAAGGCAGGGCCAATGGACTGGACCCCAGAGACCGAGGCAGCGCTGCAGGATTTGAAGAAATACCTCTCCTCTACCCCACTGCTGGTTGCGCCCAAACCACAAGAACCGTTGCTGCTTTATCTAGCGGCAACAAATCAGGTGGTTAGCACCGCACTAGTGGCGCAGAGAGAGGTCGAAGAGAAGGCAGCGGCAGCGGCAGAGTCAACGGTTGGCGGGCCAGAACCCTCCCCGGCAGGGCTCAGTCTCGGCAAGACTGAGTCCCCGGCAGGGCTCAGTCCCGGCAAGACTGGCGCCAGTACGACAGGACCCGCACGACCAGGTGAAGTGGCGCAAAGGAAGAAGATGGTGCAGCACCCAGTTTACTTCGTCAGCTCCCTCTTGCAGGGAGCTAGGTCGAGGTATTCGGGTGTGCAAAAATTGCTCTTCGGCCTCCTTATGGCCTCGAGGAAGCAGCGCCACTACTTCCAAGCACACAAGATCACCGTGGTTACCCTCCTTCCGTTGCAACGGATACTGCATAACCAGATGCACAGGAAGGATCATGGAATGGGCCCTGGAGCTGTCAAATTTTGGTCTAAAGTTTGAAAGTACCTCGACAATCCAGAGACGAGTCTTGGCGGAGTTTGTTGCAGAATGGACCTCAACGCCTGACGAAGAGGTACATGGGACTACTCTCCCCGGCGAGGAAACAAGCGGCAACTGGATCATGTACTTTGATGGGGCCTTTTCACTGCAAGGAACCGGTGCCGGTGTGCTTCTTGTCGCACCCACCGGAGAGCACCTCAAGTACGTCATCCAAATGCACTTTCCTCGGGAGAAGTCCACCAACGACACCGCCGAGTACGAGGGTTTGCTCGCCGGTCTCAGGATCGCGGCGGACCTCGGAGTTAAAAAGCTCATCGTCAGAGGTGACTCGCAACTCGTCATCAGGCAGGTCAACAAAGATTATAAAAGCCCGTTGATGGAAGCTTACGTAGATGAGGTGAGGAAACTGGAGGAGCACTTTGACGGTATACAAGCGGAGCATGTCCCTCGGACAGAGAACGACATCGCCGACTACCTGTCAAAGCGCGCTGCCCTCAAGGTACCTGTGGAACCAGGTACTTTTGTGCTTCAGTTAACTCAACCATCCGTTGAGCCATCGACCGGGCAGAGCAAGCGGAGGAAGCTAGGCTCCGGCAAGTACTTCCCCACCGAGCTCCCCGGAGCCGCCGGTGAAGATGTTGCCGTGGATGCTGATCCTGCTGCGGGACAACTGACTCCGGCAGGACCTCAGGTCATGGCCGTCGAAGCGGCCGCTCCCATGGTAGAAGAGATGCCTTTGGTCCTTGTCGTCGAGCCACAGGCTCCGGCATGGGCGCAGCACACCGTCCGATTCCTTCAAAAAGGAGAGCTTCCTGAGGGGCAGGAAGAGGCAGAAAGAGTAGCTCGCCGGTCCGGTCTGTACCAATTCATTGATAACATATTGTACAGAAAAAGACCGAATGGGGTGAAATTGAAGTGCATCTCCCGGGAGGAAGGACTAAAGCTGTTGGCAGAGATACAAGGAGGCATATGTGGCTCCCACATAGGGTCGAGGGCCCTTGCCAGCAAGGCTTTCCAGCAAGGTTTCTTCTGCCCCACCGCCCTCCAGGATGAGATGACACTAGTAACCAGGTGTGAAGCCTGCCAGTTCCATTCGAAGAAGCTACATCAACCAGCTCAAGCTCTTCAAACTGTCCCTCTGTCCTGGCCCTTCTCGGACTGGGGGCTCGACATATTGGGCCCTTTCCTTCATGCTGTCGGGGGCTTTGAGTACTTGTACGTCGCAATCAACAAGTTCACAAAGTGGCCAGAGGTGGAAGCAGTGAGGAAGGTGACAGCATAGTCGGCCATCAAGTTCTTCAAGGGACTAGTGTGCCATTTTGGGGTGACCAACAGGATCATCACTGACAATGGCACACAGTTCACAAGCCACGCCTTCATGCAATACATTGAGGATCTCGGCAGCAGGGTCTGTTTTGCTTCCGTGGCACATCCACGGAGCAACGGCCAAGCGGAGAGAGCAAATGCTGAAGTCCTGCGAGGCTTAAGAACGAAGACTTTTGATAGGCTGCGCAAGAGTGGAAGGCGCTGGATTGATGAGTTGCTGGCGGTTCTTTGGTCGATCAGGACGATGCCAAATCGAGCCACCGTCCAGACACCCTTTGCCCTGGTTTACGGGGAAGAAGAAGTTCTCCCCACAGAACTCATATACAGGTCACCTCGAGTGCTCGCTTATGATGAGCTTGAGCAAGAGCGATTGCGGCAAGATGACGCGACGCTCCTTGAGGAAGATCGTCTCCGGGCGGCTGTGAGAGCAGCATGCTACCAGCAAGCCTTGCGCCGCTACCATAGCCGCAAGGTTCATGCCCGGAGCTTTGAGGAAGGCGACCTTGTTCTTCGGCACGTTTAGTCGTCCAAGAATTCCATCAAGTTGACGCCCAAGTGGGAAGGCCCTTATCGGGTAACACGAGTCACCAGGCCCGGCGCAGTCCGGCTGGAGACCGAAGATGCCATTCCAGTGAGCAACTCCTAGAACATCGAGCATCTCCGCAAGTTTTACCCATAAGGCGCGGCTGCCGGGCCTCCCGGCAAGCCACCCTTTTGTACAAGCCTTGCCGGCAAGGCATGTAACCCTTTGTACAAAACCAGGCGCAGACCCTGAGCATAAATAAATGAAGTGCTGGCGCCCTAAATTACAGCATGCATGCTAGGTTGAGTCTCTTCCTTGGTTAGGGTTGGTAGTGCTTAGCGGCGGCTAACCCCTAGCTTAGAGGTCGAGTGTGCGTCTCTCTGTTCTTCTCTATCTTCATTGGTTCACAGGGCACATAAATATCTCTGTTGAGCTATTTTGGAAGAAAGGGGACGGACCGGCATCTGAGCCCTGGCAAGCCAAGGTTGCCGGGGGCTGCGAAGACAAGGATCCATCCGTGGCAAGACGAAGTTGTCGGGGGCTGCAGACCCAGATAAGTTCTCTATCCTCTATCATGCATTTCATTATGGACTGGGATACATGAAACCCCGTTCTACCTCTGAGCTACCGTGCTCCCCTCTTTTCGGCACCCAAGGATTATCCCCTAGGTCCGAATTTGGTCATAGCCGCGGCAGCATGGAAGAGGAACGAGGAGCCTAAGCCCACCTCATCCCTTCATCCGCCAAGGGCGTGAGGAAGGTCGAGCGAAGTGGGGAGACAACAAGTCTTGTTGCCGGGCAAAAAAATTTACCTTAAAGATAACGAGGATTCACTCCTTGTCGTGGGTTCCGCCTACGAACGAGAAACCCGGCAAACATCCCTTTTTCATTAAAAAAACATCCCGTATAGGTACAGTTCATACGAAATGAAAAACATGAGCAGGGGAATTACAAGTTATAAAGCTAACAAAGACCCGAAGGCTTACAAGACTAAAATGAGATATGGTGCCCGTAATCCCTTTCTTGTCCCTCTCCTCAGGAAATGGAACAAGAAAGCAGGTGGGCAAAAGGGGCGCCTAAGCGAGCTACGAGTGGCAGAAGACACCAAGAGAACATCTCGGTGGCCGTCCGAGGGCTGGATGGTGATGGCGGCACCGGAGGAAGAGCTCGAAGACGACGCGGCTGGACGTCAATATGCGACGAAGGCGTCGGTGCCCGCATACTCCGACTTGACGGCCTTGCCGCCCGCTCTCTTCCTCTTCCACAACCTCCGTACGCCAGCCGCCCAAGGAGGCGACCCCGAGAAGTTCAAGGAGCTGGCGACATGGATGATGGGGTCGCTGGTGCCGCCCGGAGCGGCGCTCGACACCTAGTCGGACCCATCATCCTGCCGCCCGCTACCCTCATCGTCGCTGCCTTTGTCCTCCTCGTCATCCTCGCTCGAGGAGGAATCTTCATCGTCAAAAGAGCTCTCCACGTAGCACCTCGCACGAGTCCCGAGGTGCCCAAAGATCTTGACAGAGAGGAGGCCACCCTCCATTAGTTTGAAATGGAGAGTGAGCCCCTCCGTCAAGCTGTGGATGCGAGCGAAGGTCTTCCACCCTCGGCGTAGATACACGACGTGAGGGGCGGGGAACTCGACATCATCCCACATGCCGCTATTCCCACAACCCCTCATATGCAGCCGGAACGCCTGCGGAGGATCCAGCTCCATCTCCCGTGCAAATGGAGTCGGGAGGAGAAGGCGATAACGCGGTGGCTGGCGCAGCCTGACGAAGAATTCGCAAGGGTTGTCCCCGGTGTGGCCCTCGATTAGAGGAGCGGCTGCTGGCGGAGGTGAGGCTGATCTGCCGCCCCATCCTCCTCTCCCTCGAGCGCCACGACAGCCTCGACCTCGCCCCTCCCCCTTCCTCTAGTGGTCGGCTCCGCCACTACGAGCTCTTGGGGAGGAGCGATCCACTGTCTGGCCGAAACCCTCGCCGCCACCGATGAAGCGTCGCCACGCCCCCTCGCCATGGCAGAAGAAAGGAGGAAGCAGGAATGGGGAGAGGTAGATGGCGAAGGGTTGAGAGGCACCGTTCCTCCCGCTCCCCTCTTTATAAAGGGGCGGGGGCGAGGCTCGGCCGCCCCCTCTCGGCCAATCCGGCCCGTTGAAGTGACAGCAAGCAGGGTCGACGACCGCCCTCCCCGCTCCATTGAAGGCACATGGGAATCAACCCACACATGCGCACGACTTCTCAAGTCCCGCGTACCTGTCATTCGCCCTGCGTCGTGCATGCAGTGAACATGGCGCGAGGGAAAGGCGCAGTGGGACGCGTGGAGCGGCAGTTCCCGAGCGAGGGCAGTAAATGAGCAGCGGCCCTGCGGTCTCTTTAATGTCCACCACGGGATGACACCAGCATGCTTCCGTCATGCGCGGGCACGACCCCCATGGTGCGCGTTCAACGCGGGTCGTGGGGAAGCATAGCGGACGGAGGAGTTACCGCGGTAAAATCCGCTCCAACTGCCCGCGCACCATTCTGGGCCTGGCCCAACAACATGCTGCGCTTATGTATGGCCCAGGCCCGGGGGCTCCTGTCGGTGTACAAAAGTAGGGGCTCTGCTTTTGATCCCTTTACTTGTGCACGGGCAGTCGGAGCCACCCGCCACGGCCACGCATAACAGGGCAAGAAGAGGAAGCCGGAGAGAAGCCGAAGGCACAAGACAAACAAAGCAACAGCAAGGACCAAGGCCACAAAGATCGGATGGACGAACCGGGTTTCCTCGGCAAGAACCCTCACCGGGGTAGCCTCAGCGGCCCCGGCAAGACCCTTGCCGGGGCAGCTCGCCCACACCAGCTGAGTGAGCCACCCTTGAGCCTACCAACGCTAGACAAACGCATTGGGACAGGGCTCGGGAGGCACCTCCGTGGTGGCATACAGATCTTTGTGAAGACAAAGAATAGTCAAGATCAAATGAGGATAGGAAGGCAACAATCATCACCAAGATCCTCACCAAAGAAACCTACAAGACCCCCGGCAAGATCCTTGCTGGGGACGCCAGCACGCCACGGAAAGACCCTTGCCGGGCTATCTGGCAAGACCTTTGCCGGGCCACCCGACAAGACCCGCGCCAGAGGCAACCACGAAGCCACTACCAGGCCCACGCCAGCCAAGTCTCCGCCACCGTTCGCATGCAGCTGCTGACCCAACCAGCTGGGCAGGCACCTGCGTGGCAACATGCAACCCTTCATGGAGGCTCCACCACCATGCCACCTCAGCTGCCTGCCTGCCTACATGGCACCGCATGCATCGCTGACCAGGGCGCGTGTCGAAGCGAGGAGGAGCGGCGACAAACGGGACGGGCCTCGCTCCCGTCCCCGATAAAGTGAGGAACACCTAATCCGTGCATTAAATGCACTTTGTCCGGTAATACCAGCGATAAGCTCACATCGCTGTCCTGTAATACCAGTGATAAGCTCACAACGCTGTAGCACTTTCCACCTCCTGTGTGCCACTGTGGCAGCCCCTTTCGCCTATAAAAGGAGGCCCATGGCGCACTGGAGAAGGATTCGGCTCTTTCGAACCTAGCAGCACCCAGAGCTAGTTCAAGAGCTCCAGAACACTAAATACATCCACCAAAGCAGGATCGTAGGGTTTTACGCATCTTTGCGGCCCGAACCTGGGTAAATCCCCTTTGTGCTATCTACTGGTCCCGCTCTTCTCACGATCCCTGCGCCCCGCAACCGTAGTAGGGATTCCAGTGATCCCATAGGTGTCGTTTCCCACCTACAACTATAGTGTACCAGCAAGAAGGGGGACGCAACTTCATTGACTTTCTGCACCTGCCTTTGGGTGCATGACACGTGGGCCCAACGGGTGGCTGGCCCACTTGTCATACAGCCAAAGGCAGGTGCAGTAGAGGGCCGAGGAGTAGATGGCAACACGCACGTGAATTCAATGCAGTCTGCACTTCTCATATAAAGGCTCTTCACCAGTCCAATCTAGTAAGAAATCCTACGCACCTACTCATGTTAACCAAGGGCAAGAGTGATCACTCCAATCGCAAGATCAGTTGACTAGAAGCTAGACCCATGGAGGCGATGAGCGCGAGCATCAGCCGGCTATGCCAGATGGTCCACGATGCCGGCCTGCGGCCCAGCACCGAGGAACGTCTCCAGGTAGTGGTTGAGGCCGCCAGGGCGAGGGGCCGCTTGGACGACATCTTCGTCTTCTTGTTCGACAAGGTCCTCGTCGGCTTCCTCGACAAGTTCACTGTCATCAAGAAGCTCACGGACGACCTTGACGTACACCGCCAGCCCACGCGTCCAGGCTCTGCGATGCCCGACACCCTCAACGGCCACTATGGTGACAACCTCTTCAACGCACTGGTGGCCCTGCGACTGCCCGCTGTCGCGCCAAAGGATGCCCACCTCGAGGTCGCGCGCTTGGCGCAGCGCTTGGCGCAGCAAGACACCATCAAAATAATCACGCACGTCTATGCGCAAATCGTCTACAAGGACTACTACATGCAAGAGGAGGACGATAGGATGCTGGCCTTCTTGGACCGCAGGGCAACCTTGGACGGCATTGTTCAGAAGCACGTTGAACTCGCCGCCAACGCCGCTGCTCCTCACACGTCGGTTGGTGACCCGACGCACTAGGGCGTGAGGATGTTTTTGATGGATCCGTATGTATCTTTACCTTTCCGTCAAATCCGTGTAGTAGTATATGGTACCACTAGTAATTACCTTACCTTTCACATCAACTTCATAAGTTTCATACGTACTCCATGCATTTTCACTTACAAGTGGGACCACAGTTGAGCAAACCGACTATCGACAAACCCCCACCCTGCCCACCACATGATGGCTGAGAAAACAGGAGGGAGAAGAGATGGCTATAGCACGAACTCCAAGAAAATTGGTGTTGGATGGGACTCGTGTGGGTGGCGTGTGCCGTACTGCTAGACGTGAACGCTAGTTATGGCCCATGACACCCCACTATATTGAGCCTATATCGAGGTGCTGGTTACGTAGAACAAATTTCCTGGAGTCCGTGCTCAGCCCTCCTCTATCTCCCTTCTCAGCCAGCCAGCAGACGCGCGGAGCCCATCATTAGTTTGCATATGCGGTCCCACATGTCAATGAAAACGCAAGAGGACCCACTGAACCTGCACATCTTTCACCTCGACGTGCTGGTGATGAAAAATAAATCCAATAAAGATCTTTGGTGGCCGCTTTTGGAGTTACTCAAGAGTGGTAAGATTCTATTTACAGTTTAACCCAAGATGCACATCACGTGGCTTCAACTACCACTCCATTTTCTCGCATGACATGACCTGGATGCTGGATGTCCCACATGTCGGCAAAAGGAGGAAGAACTCGACCACATCTTTGGTTGTGCTCTCAGACTAGACTAGTTGTGCTAACTTAAAATTTTATTGTGTAGAATGGATGCAAGTTTGGTATTGGGAAGAAGAGACATCGATATATTGATAGAGCACAATTTAGTAGATGTTCTAGCACTTTTAGCTAGCATAGAGGCTAGAGATGAGACTAGTGCACTTGTTGATAGAATAGAGGCTAGACATGAGACTAGATGCGAGGAAGCAATGTCTACTTCTTTACAGTCGAAGAAGAAAGAAGCATGCAAGATCAAGCCTCTGCAGATAAACAATGAACGCATCGAGAAGGCACTAATCCAACTTACAGGAGCAGTTATGGAAGTTGGATATATTCTAAAATGCATTCTTGTGGTTCTTGTTTTCTTTGGTCTTGCTTTTCTAGTCAAATTTTGGTGATGTATTTCCATGTACCAAAAATCAATGATGAAAAAAAAGATATGTGTTTGCAAAGAAAAGCGTACGCGGCCGGGATGCGTCCGCGCGTTGGGCGCGCAACCACCACATCCGAGAAATGGCCCGGACACGACCCCATTGACCTACCCAAACGGACGGAATCTGGGTAAAATGGAGGTCTGTTTGGGGTCATGCGTTGGAGTTGGCCTTACAAGTGGGACCGCAGGTGAGGAAACTGACCACCGGCAAACCCCCACCTCGCCTGCCGCGCGATGGCCGAGTTAGAGAAACGATGAGGTTGAAGAGATAGCTATAGCACGAACTCCAAGAGATATGGTGTCAGATGGAAGTCGTGCTGGTGGCGCGTGCCATACTCCTGGACGTGAATGCTTGTTCTGGCACATGCCACCCTACTATATAGTAGTAGTATCGAGGATTCAAGGTGCTGGTTATGTACAGCGAACACATTAACATATGGCCCACCTCACACTGTAGCCAAATTTCCTGGAGTCTGTGCTAGGTTAAAAAGTGTTCTTTGTGAGGGTGGGTGGCTGGTCTCAAGTTTAAAACTTGTTGTATTACGTATACGTAGATGTAGAGATAGTGTAGCAGTTCTGAAAGTTTGAACCCAAACATCATAACGCAATTTCTACTGGATTCATCCGAGGACCTAGGATGACGGGATTCGCAGCTACAGTAAAAACACCCTCCCGACGTGCGAAGCATGTGAAGCTAGTACAAATAGTGTACTATTGTTGATTGGCATCATCTGATAATCTGTTGCAATGCACGTAGAATTATGTATTCAGAAAATATGTTTTTGCCACATCACAGCACCCACTTAGAGAAGCGACTCGAAAGCCATTCATAACTTTAGTAAGTTTATCACAGTCATATCATTCTATTACATACAACAGGTCATCAACCCACAACGACAATGAGGATACAATATAAATACTAAAGTTTCCATCACACAACAAATAAAAAGCAATGAAATGAACTTCAACTCAACCAATCCTCGGCGCTGGAAACACTTGCTTTGAACCAGAAGTGATTCTCTGGGAAGGGCCGGCTACTGTCAATCTCGAGACCAATGCAGGACTGATCATCCAGGCTAAAGCGGCCTACTATATCACGACCAGGGTAGGAAACCACCGAAATGTCCGAGGTATAGATACAGTTGCTTCTCATAAATGGTAGTAACATTGTGTCAACAACAGCTGGATTGCCTTTCACCATCATTGGATAGTTTTGTTCAAGGAAGAGCGAGTTTTCTCCAAGACTATCAATACTGTACCAGGGAGAAGGTGTTGGCGTTAGCACACTAGTATCTATCCCGAATACCCTGCAACGGGTGTTGGAATAGGTCCGGAGAGTGCGACCATGGGAGACAACACCTGCTTCCTTAGTAGTAACATCAGCAGTGCGATGTATACAGACAAGAAGGGGTGATCCATCGGAATAAGTTGTCAGGCGCCACTGAGTATATGGGGCTTGCTCGTCCTCATGCTCATGATTATCACCATCGTCATCTCCCCCTTGGTTATATTTTTTCAAGTATAGGTGGTGGAATGTTCACAGGTCCTTGGAAACACAAGAAGAAGGTTAATTAGTAAAGGGAAACTTGCTAACCCGCATGCATGTGGATGAAACAATTATAATTATAGTGGAAGACAAATGTATCGAAACTACGAGGATCCCAAGCAAAAACAGTGCCACGAGTGGTGGCAGCAAACACAAGACCCTTGTATTGAATTGCATCACAGTACACATCCGTGTATAGAAACTAATTTTTGAGCAATATCCATCTGGTCGAACCATGAAGATGGCAACAAGCTTGTCGAAGATAGCAACAACTCCATAGTTCCTGTAATGCCAAGAGTGGTTGGGAACTCGACAAATTGCTATCTTCCGTAGATGACAGTCACCATGATCGTATTTGAACGTGCATAGAATACCGGTGTGCTCAACCTCTGGGCAGTCTGAGATTTTTGGAAGTGGAACCCGGTGATGAGTGTACACATTCACAAGTTCCCACTTGCAGTTGTACCCAATATAAACAACCCAATCTCCATTTGCGCCTGCCCAAGCCTTGCCCTCAAGCGATGGCATCTTAATATCATTCATATCATTATCAAGCGGCATCAACTTGCACAAGGCGAGGCTTCCCTCGTCCCCGCGCCAGTCAGCAGGGTCACAGCGAAGACGATAGGGGAGATCAAACCGCTCCTGGACCCTTGGGTTCCTTGTAATGATGTTATTAGTTGAGTCGAGAACGGTCTTGAACATACCTGCCATGACATCGCATCGATCAATGAGTTCCTCCACCACGTCATCTTTCAGATCGGGGCAAGAATAGGGGGGTCATTTCCGGCCTGTTCCCTCCATGGAGAAGACGATCGAACAATGGCAGAAGGAAGGGTTAAGGAAAATGGAGGAGGGACGAATAGTGTGCAATAGCAGTTCCAAGTCGAGAGGGAAAGGCGAAGAGTCAGTGGACGGTTGCCAGTTTGCCACGGTACATGAAGAGGCGCCCCGGCCTACATGTCCGTTCGGATTTATTACAAAAGGACTTGCCATTGTCTCACTGACATGTTGGAACGGGACCACATGTCAACGAAACATGGTGTGTAATTTCTCGTGCAAAATGTGATCTGGCCGCGTTGGCCCGAGGTGCTGCATTAGGTATGAACCTTTATTTTTTTAACATACAATCTGAGTGGATAGCTCCTGTGGTCATCACACGTGAGCGGATATATAGGTGGGCTAGGTGTGCAGGCGGCAACAATCTGAGTGCTAAAAGAGTTGATCCAATGCTTGGTTTTGTTTGGATTTTCGAACTATGAGCATTGGATAGAGTGAATCAATGGCTTACGTTCAAAGTTATTCTCATACTATAGAATGTTATAGGAACATGGAGAGATTTGGTTGATTTTATATCGCTGAATAATATAAAATATTATGAGTGAAGACGCTCCAACGCGAGGTTTGTTGCTCCTTCTCGGTCGTCTGGAATCTATGTTCTTCCACTCTTTCATTTAAGACACGAGCTTTGTTCATCCTTTTGCCGACACGCGGGACATCTATATGCCTCCATTTTAAAAATCATACTATATGCCTCCATGACACGCGGGACATCTAGCATCAAGGTGGCATGTCATGCAAGAAAATGGAGATATGCAGTGTGTAAGTGAGTCATGCACTTCGATGGCACCTAGTACTATGCAATATTTTTTCTCCTCGATGGCATGTGAATAGTGCACATACTCAATGACAGAGCACGGGATGGTAGCCATGGACATGGTCGGCCCTTTTTGAAGAGAGTACTAAATAACTTTGATGTGTCCCGTAAACTTGATGAGAAGCTTGCTTACTACACCTTCTCCCTTGCCAACGCATGCGCGGTGGCTCGCAGCACGAGGAGAAACTTTTGCTTACAAGCGGTGGACGTGCAGCAGTTCATTTGGTGTCAGATTGCCAAAAATACTACTATAGTACCATCATTATTGTTCGACTTCCGGAAGAGGAGAAGAGCCAAGCGCAAGGCCACCTACTAACCTAGTACAGTACTACTATAGCCAAAGCTGGTCCACCTTTTTAAAGCATGGTTAATTAATATAGGCGGCTCTTGCAGCGGCACATCATTTAGAGCAAGTACTCTCTTCATAGGAACAAAGGAAGTGAAACAAAAGTTGGAGTGGATGCTAGATTGCCAATTAAAACATGATTACATAGGAAAAAAATCCTATAGCATTCTATCCTATGAATCAAACGACCAATTTAGGAATATTATGAGGGGGGTCTCCCCAATAGTGTTCCTCGGCTCACACCTAGCATCACAGTGGTCGAACTTGGAGTCATTCATCTGGTACACGGGGCATCTCAGATCTGGACACAAGGTGACGTGACCTCTCAATTCGTCCGCCATTTGAAGCGGCGCGCCGGTGGAGGGCTAGCATACTCCAATATTAGGTTGGCTCTATGTGATGTGGCAACTTCATATACTAACCAGATGCTAGCTATTCTACTACGGTACTCACACTCCAAGAAGTGACTCGAAAACCATTCATAAATTGAGTCTATGACATGCATTTGCAAATGTACCATTCATTACATACAACAAGTCATCAACACACAACGACAACGAGGATACATGTTGGATTATAGATTATTTCCAACAAAACATTCTAGTAAATACTTAAGTTTTCATCACACAACAAATAACAAGCAATGAAATGAACTTCAACTCAACAAATCCTCGGTGTTGGAAACACTTGCTTTGAACCACAGGTGCTCTGGGAAGGGCCAGCTATTGTCAATATCGAGAGCAACGCAGGACTGATCATCCAGGCTGAAGCGACATATATTAGGACCAGGGTAGGGAACCACCACAATGTCCGAGGTATAGATACAGTTGCTTCTGAATAATGGTAGTAACGTTGTGTCAATAGCAGGTGGATCGCCTTTCACCATCATTGGTTAGTTTGGTCCAAGGAACAGCGTGTTTTCTCCAAGACTATCAATACTGAACCAGGGAGAAGGTGTTGGCGCTAGCACACTAGTATCCATCCCTAATACCGTGCAACGGGTGTTGAAATAGTTCTGGAGAGGGCGACCATGGGAGATAACACATGCTCCCTCAGTAGTAACAATCTTAGTGCACTATATACAGACAAGAAGAGGTTATCCATCGGAATTAGTTGCCAGGTGCCACTGAGTATATAAGTTCTGCTCGTCCTCATGCTCGTGATCATCACTATCGTCATCTCCCCCTTGGTTATAATTTTTTTCAAGTATAGGTGGTGGAATGTTCACAGGACCTTGGAAACACAAGAAGGTTAATTAGTAAAGGGAAACTTGCTAACCTGCATGCATGTGGATGAAACAATTATAATTATAGTGGAAGACAAACATACCGAAACTACGAGGATCCCATGAAGAAACAGTTGCACTTTACTAATTAAGTATAGGTGGTGGCACTGTTTTTTCAAGACCGTTCCCTCCTAACTCCTAATGCAGCCGCCGGCACCTTGCTGCTAGAGACCCTAGATTGATCCCATAGATCAAACATGAGGATTAGCTTGTCAACAGATGGAATTGGTTTGAGAAGAAGGATGCATCAAAATTGATCGGAGCAGAGCAATACCCTTGAAGGATCGGCCCTGTAGGTAATTGCGTGCATTGAAGATTCACACGTTCTATATGTTTCCTCTCATATATGTTCCCTACGTGCAAGCTACATAGTAGGCCAATGATGAAAATAAGTGGAGTATAACTAGCATTGACGTGTGCATCTTTCAGAAGTGGCAGGAGTTTACTAGCATCCAATAATGCTAAGGAATCAAGATGCAAAACTCTGGATACCTAATGTGTTAGCTAATCTTCAGTTGGTATTGCCTATAGCCGGTAAGTAAACAAGTTTTGGTCCTAGCTAGTTATGCATGTAAGCAGAATTAGTACTTCTAGTTAGATTAGGTTTACGGAGAGAAGAAACTGGCTGCACCAACATAAGATGAATGATCTTGTGCTTGTGATGTACAACTTCAAATTAAAAGAAAGACGGAAGAGAAGGGATGCTAAGGTTCCACTTCAGTTGGAGGATATTGAATCAGATGATGAATGGATCACGGAAAAAGAGGGTCCAGTGCTTCCTGTAAACCAAGATTGGTTGCACTCCCTTGATAGGATTGCTCGAAGAGAAGCACATGCTGATGTAGAAGAAAATACTGACCATGAAGTTGAGACCATGGCAAAGAACATAGATGATGCATGTAAGTATGTTGATTATATAGTTGTGATGTCATTTGTATAATATATATGGACATAAAGTAATGTATACAATTTCATATATACTTGCAAGTGGCGATGAATTTGGATTTGGTGGCGACGAGTATAATCATGTGTTTGACTACAATGAAGACGAAGCTAACAATGGATACAACGAGGATAAGGAATACGATGATGCCCGAGATGGAGATGATGGTAGTGCACATCCTTCCACCTCGTACGAGGCCAACAATAATGGGGATGACTTCTATTATATTACTACCACTATGATTATAAAACTTCTATTGTGGCGACGTACTTTGAATTTTGCTCCATATTTCGTATTGAAACTTTATAGTAACCATATAAATTCATGGCGTGGATACAAAATATCTTATTTGAGTAAATCTTGTAGAATCCTCGATTCCACGACTCAATTCTACGACTCGATTCTGTCTAAGGAAAATCGATTCGACTCCGAATCCCAACTCTGACTAACTTGCACGAGTGGTGGCAGTAAACCCAAGACCCTCGTATTCAATTGCATCACAGTACTCATCGGTGTACAGAAACTAATTTTTGAGCAATATCCATGGACGAGCCGGTAGAATCAGTAACGACGACAACAAGCTTGCCGAAGATAGCAACAACTTCATAGTTCTCGTAACTCCAAGAGCGGTTGGGAACTAGACAAATTGCTATCTTTCGTAGACGACAGCCACCATGATCGCATTTGAACGTACGTAGATCATCTGTGTGCTCAACCTCAGGGCACTCTGAGATTTTTGGAAGTGGAATCCGCTAACGAGTGTACACATTCACAAGTTCCCACTCACAATTGTACCCAATATAAACAACCCAATCTCCATTTGCCAGCCCAGGCCTTACCCTTAAGCGATGGCATCTTGACATCACACGTATCATTATCAAGCAACATCAACTTGCACAAGGCGAGGCCTCCGTCATCCACGCCCATGCGAACAGGCTTATAGCAAAGAAGATAAGGGAGATCAAACCGCTCCTGGACCGTTGGGTTCCTTGTAATGAAGTTATTAGTTGAGTCAAGAATGGTCTTGAACGAACCTGCCATGCTAGCCGAGGTGATGATGTGGCACCTATCAATGAGTTCCTCCACAATGTCATCTTTCAGATTGGGGCAAGAATAACGGGGTCGTTTCTGGCTTGTTCCCTCCATGGATAAGATGATCGAACAATGGCAGAAGGAATGGTGAAGGCAAATGGAGGAGGGAGGAAGAGTGTGCGACAGCTGTTCCAAATCGAGAGGGGAAGGCAAAGAGTCAATGGCCGGTTGTCAGTTTGCCACGGTACGCGAAGAGGCGCCCTGGCCTACATAGATGTCCGTTCGGAAATTGTACAAAAGGACTCACCGTCGTCTCACTGACATGTTGGAACGGGACCACATGTCAACGAAACATGGTGTGTCATTTCTCGTGCAAAATGCAATCTGGCCGCGTTGGCCTGACGTGTCGCATTATTTCTCGACTTTATGTTTTTAATGGCGTCTCGTTCAGTTTTGAAGCACGACTAACTGATACTGTATGCAGAGAAAATATAAACTACTCTACCACTACTCCACCTCTAGTACTAGTAGTATAAAAAAGATATATAGGCTGGAGCTTCAGCGATTTCTTGCTAAGGGCTGCCCACTTGCTTCTCACACTATAACCCTCTTTCCAGATCTAAAAAAGACGGCCTCTCTCCCTCCTCACCGGTGGTCACAGATCCGCCGGGGAAGAAAAGGACGTGCAACGTTGACGCACTCGTCGTCGGGGAGGGAGGTCACGCACTGACGACAAGGCCGTCCTCTCAGACCTAGCGCCCGTGCGGGATGGCCTCCATCCCCAAGCTCGCTGCCATAGTGTGTGCCGAGGACGACGACCACGAGCAAAGCCACTTCCCGCCGACCCTCAGGTATGCTACCTCTTTTCAAACCATACCCTTGTTCTATTGCCCCATCTGCGACATCGCTGCATGTGAATTTTTTTCCACTCCACCATCTTCCCAATTTGCTATCCTCTGCTCTGCTGGTCACGTAGACGAAAACCTTACTTTGCACTATTAAAGGAAACCCTACTTCATGCAGACTAATCCATGTCTGGGTTGAATAAGGAAAGGAAGGGAGACTGTACTGTCCAAGAGAGTAGGCATCAAACCCGTATCTAGGTTGAAAAGGGGAAAATCAGTAGCTAAGGAACGAGTCTCGTGTCTCTTGGTTGAATAAGGGTAGAAAGGCATGAGAACGCAATAGAGAATGACCAGGTCGATTGGTTTGTTGTCGTCACATAGGAAAAAGGTGGCTAAAGAGAAAAAATGGGACATAATCCACATATGCTGCCTGGATATTTGTTGCTCTGGGCAATCATACCTCCCTCACCACTCTATGCGTCCGTGGAGGTCCATCGTACTGGTGCGCCCACTGTCCAAATGGGCCTCCCATGCTCTTATTGCCACTTTTTTGCTGTTAGTGTAACGCCAGCGGTCAAGTCAAGCAATGCTACTACTAAAGTGATGCCACATTTAACTAATGTCGCACTCAGTCTAATGTCACCGATAAATTTAAGTAATGCCATTTAATGTCATCGGATTATTTCAGGGTTAGCTGTTGATTGTGGATGTATTAAAGATTTTTCAGCTAAGGCATTCTAATGCTGTTGCACAGCCAGTATACCAACGATGAATCTTGTTACTACCTTCAGGTTTTTGCACTGTTAATGCTTATAGATTACATACCTCACTTTCATGAGATGAGTCATTTTTTTTGTACAGTGTCAAGAGGAAGGGTCAAGAGTGGGCACCTCCTCCTCCGGCTGTTCTCTTGATTCGTTTGATCAAGTTTTTATGTTTGACCGATTATCAAGATTGGGATAGCAATTTTTGGGTCCCCTCGAGTTCGAAATGATATTTACCTTGAAGGTACATGGTTCGCAATTTTTTATACTGTCATTAGTTAATAATGCTAGTTACCTTCAGACTTTTGTATTTGGTTTAACGCTCATGCACAGCTAGTGTGACGCCCCCGATTCAATCGTACACTAATCATACACGCAAACGTGTATGATCAAGATCAGGGACTCACGGGAAGATATCACAACACAACTCTAAAAATAAAATAAGTTACCGAGGGACGTGTACGACCGGGCGTGTTAATAATGCTAGTTACCTTCAGACTTTTGTATTTGATTTAACTTCGGGTCATCCTTTTACCGAGGGACACGGCTATTCAAATAGATAAACTTCCCTGCAGGGGTGCACCACATTTCCCAACACGCCCGATCCCATTTGGCCGGACACACTTTCGTGGGTCATGCCCGGCCTCGGAAGATCAACACGTCGCAGCCCCACCTAGGCACATCAGAGAGGTCAGCACGCTGGTCTAAATCCTATGCACGCAGGGGTCTGGGCCCATCGCCCATTGCACACCTGCACATTGCGAGGGCGGTCGGAAGCAGACCTAGCTATCGGTGTTCTGGGAACGGGGGTCCCCAGACTTGCCTGCCTGTGACCTGCGGCGTGGCTCAAAGGAGGCCCAGCGCGGCCCATCTTCATGAACACAACCTCAAGACCCTCACGAGGGGCCAGGCCTCGCGGGGCGGACGACAAGAAGCTTCCTCAGGCACGGCCTCATCAGGCTGGCTCACGAGGAGGCGGAGAGTTCAAGGCAGGGTACCTCGTGAGATGCCCATTACGCAGGCCATGACGACCAAGGGCGCCAGTCGGGCGCCAGCCCGCGCAATGTCCTCCTTTCCTCTTTGGTGCAAAGGGAGCAAGTGCAGGCGAGAGCATCCAGCAAAGGCATCCATTTCGGTGCAACGAGACCAAGACCAGGCCAACGGCAGGGATGAAGTCATCATGGAGCCCAAGCAGGCGTCACCACCAGAGCCTTTGACAGGCGAGGACCAACTTTAGTTAGGATAAATGTACTCGCTGTTCCCCTTCAAAATGGCCAATTGTTGGCGCCCTTCCCGCTCAATAATTGGGGAGAGGCCCAGGGCCTTTGCCTGTAAATAGGACTAGCCACCCCCATGGTAGAGTGTAACACCCACGATGCGGCTATATCTCCCACGTGTCGAAGCCCGACTTAGAGGCATAACCGCATGGTGGTTTTGTCGCAAGAAGGGTCATCTTCACACAATCCCATGTAATGAACAAGAATGGGATAAAGAGTTGGCTTACAATCGTCACTTCACACAATGAACATATAATTCATACATCAATCAGAGTACACACATAGTCCGACTACGGACGAAGCCAAAAGAAAAGAGGATAACCCAACTGCTAGATCCCCGATCGTCCCAACTGGGCTCCACTACTGATCAACATGAAACGAAACATAGCAACGACCAAGATCTTCGTTGAGCTTCCATCTAAACTCGGTTGCATCACCTGCACTGGTATCATCGGGACCTGCAACTGTTGTGATAGTATCTGGTGAGTCACGAGGACTCAGCAATCTCAAAACCCGTGAGATCAAGACTATTTAAGCTTATGGGTAGGAAGTGGTAATGAAGTGGAGTTGCAGCAAGCACTAAGCAAATATGGTGGCTAACATACGCAAGTAAGAGCGAGAAGAGAAGCAACGGAATGGTCGAGAAGCTAGAAGTGATCAAGAAGTGATCCTGAAACTGCTTACGCACAATCATAACACCAAGACCATGTTCACTTCCCGGACTCCGCCGAGAAGAGACCATCACGGCTACACACGCGGTTGATGCGTTTTAATTCAGTCAAGTGTCACGTTCTCTACAACTGGATATTAACAAATTCCCATCTGCCACATAACCGCGGGCACGGCTCTCGAAAGTTTATACCCTGCAGGGGTGTCCCAACTTAGTCCATCACAAGCTCTCACGGTCAACGAAGGATATTCATTCTCCCAGGAAGACCCGATCAGTCTCGGAATCTCGGTTTACAAGACATTTCGATAATGGTAAAACAAGACCAGCAAAGCCGCCCGATGTGCCGACAAATTCCGATAGGAGTCGCACGTATCTTGTTCTCAGGGCACACCGGATGAGCCAGACGTCTGGTTGGCATAGACCCTAGTTGCCCAGGGGGCGCCGCACATCGCTCGGTTTGGACCAGCACCCGAAGGAGCACTGGCCCGGGGGGTAAATAAAGACGACCCTTGAGTCTGCAGAACCCAAGGGAAAAAGGCTTAGCTGGCAAATGTTAAAACCAAGGTTGGCCTTGCTGGAGGAGTTTTATTCAAAGCGAACTGTTAAGGGGGTCCCATAAATCACCCAACCGCGTAAGGAACACAAAATCAAGGAACATAACACCGGTATGACGGAAACTAGGGTGGAAAGAGTGGAACAAAACACCAGGCATAAGGCCGAGCCTTCCACCCTTTACCAAGTATATAGATGCATTAATTAAATAAGAGATATTGTGATATCCCAACATAATCCTGTCCATCATGGAGCAATCTTCAACTTCACCTGCAACTAGCAACGCTATAAGAGGGGCTGAGCAAAGCGGTAACATAGCCAAGCAACAGTTTGCTAGGTAAGGTGAAAAAGGTTAGAGGCTGGCATGGCAATTTAGGAGGCATGAAGAGCAAGTGATAGGTAGCGCAGCATAGCGATAGAACGAAGCAACTAGCAAGCAAAGATAGAAGTGATATCGAGGGTAGTGGTCATCTTTCCTGAGATCCCGCAAGGAAGAACAATGAGTCCATTAAGAAGACAAACGAATGTAGTCGAACGAATCCTCACAACTCCGGAACAAAACCGAAGCAAACGAGAGAAGCAAACCGGAAAGAAGCAAACAACATGGTAAACACACAAGCATAATCATGGCATGATGCATAATCAAGTATGATGCATGTCCGGTTTAATGAGGCATGGCATGGCAATATGCACAAACAAGACTACAAGTTAAGTAGAGCTTAATATGCAACGAGTTGCATATTGACGAAACACCACATCAATTATTTAGTTCTCTCTCGTTTAGGAACACAACAATATTACATGTGGTTATAAACATGGAAAGAGGTGAAACATAAGTAAACTAACTATTTAGGCAAGTTTAAATGAGGCCGGAAACACAAACAACACTTCCGGAAAATCCCCATGTTATTTAGCAATTTAATGCAACAACAATTTTAAACATTTTAATTGTTGTTATCATGATGTGGATGACATATGCAAGTATTATGCATTTTTTATGAAAATGTTGACATGAGCATGTTATGAAGCATTTTTCACCGTGGCGGAACGAAAGGGGCGCCACGACAACGAATTCAAAAATGATGCCACGGCAACATATCGATCTCGATAACTTGATTGAGATACCGATGCAAACGAGAAGTGTGGGGATGTGTAGAACATGCAAGAGATGGTGGGGTGCTCCCGACTACCGGGTTCCCACGGGTCGACGGCATGGCAAACGAGGAACGTGCAAAGACCTCTCTCGGACACGGTGCAAACACGAGCATCTCATACAACACATGCATTTGGTCCACGGTTGATCGTATCGGGGTTATACCTTTGAAGCGTGCATTTTGGGGCGGTTCAGAATCGTCGAGGGAAATAGTCATTCATGGGTTGTAGGGGAAGTAGTCGTACACGTTACGTAGTGGAAGTAGTGGTTCACGTCTTTGTAGTCGTACGCACTCCATAGATGATCGGCGTCACGACGAGAAACTTGATGTCCACGGGGTCGACAGTAGAGGAGGTAGTGGTACTATTCATCGGTCGTCGTGGTACTTGGGGTCTTCGGACTTGTCGGTCTCAATTCTTACGACGGTAGTGGTACACGTGGTAGATGAACTTGACGATCCGAAGGGGTACTTGGCGGGTCGTCGATGTACACGTTCTTCGCGATCCCGTAGACGCGGTAGAGGTACTTGATGCGTCACCGTGTAGTCGAACTTGGCGGTCTTGACGAACCGTAGTGGTACTGGGCGAGATACACGGCCACGGTAGTCTTCGGACTTGGTTTTTCCCGTGCATGACTCCATGGGTCCTGGGGTAGCTCAGCGATGGCATTGGCAAAGAGGCGGCAGCATCAGTCGAAGGAAGCGACAGCGGTAGCTTGACCCGAAGATGACAGGCGATGGGGGCGTCGGCCCCTGGTTCCAAACAAAGGCAAGGCGCTGGCCTCGAGCGACACTCATCAGCGGGAACAGTGACGGGGTCGCAGCACCATGGGGAAGGAGGTGCTCGTGAGCAGCTGATGAAGGAGGATGTCGGTGCAGGATCTCGAGGCCATGGGGATGGCCGGTAGAAGGAGGCGCGGGCGAGGCGAAGCAGGAGAGGAAGGTCGACGGGGAGGCAGCGACCTTGGTCGCGGTGGAAGGAGTCACGCAGGGGAAGGAGGTCGGGCGCGGGTACTGGATGGAGACGAGGCTCTCCAGCTGGCGCGTCGAATGGCGAGGCAGGTGGGGCTTCTGCCGGGCGTGGAGGACGACGGTTGCGGGCGCAGATGCTCGAGGAGCTCCTCTCCTCGGGCGCTCAGGTGATGAGAATTCGGCGAGGAGCCACACGACGAGGAAGCAGGAGATGCAGCGGGGTGACGAGGATGGACGGCGCCGGCGCAGAAGAGGAAGGAGGGCGGCGTCACTGACAGGGGAGGCGCGCCATGGGGATCGAGCGCGGGCGCTCCTCCTGGCGCTAGCTGTGTGCGTGCGTGTGTGTGGCGGCGGAGTGGGAGGACGAGTTAGCGAGCGTAGGGAGGCTAGGGTTAGATAGGGTTTAGGTGGGCTGCGGGGGATGGTTGGGCCGGCCTGGTTGGTTAGGCCCAAGAGGCTGGCGGGTGCAGGCTCTCTCTCTCCCTTCCTCTCATATTTTCCTTAACAAAAAAGAATTAGAGAGAAGGAAAGAAAGAAAGGGTTAGGGAAAGAATATGCACAAGGGGTTAATTTCCTTGGACTCACAAAAATAAGCTTGATCCAAGAAAATGGAAAGGGAGCGTGGGCGTGGAGTTGAATTCCACCTCATTTGAATTTAATTCAAATGAGTGTGAGAAAGAAGTGGGTATTCGGTATGTCCAAAAATGTTGAGAAATTTGGTGGAGCTCGGGAAAATGACGAAAGAATTTATGGGTAGAGTTGGAGACCAAGAATTGAGATAACAAAGGCATTGGGATTTATTTGCAAGTGTGTTATGATCAATTCCAAAAAATGAAATATTTATTATAGCTCCCTAATAATAGTAGGAGACTTTGAATATGTTTTAAAGAGAAATCACCATGTGAATATCCCTCGATTTAAATAGATCAACGATCTATGCAATTTATTAGTTGAGTTGAGATGCAAAGATTAATGACATGATGGCATGATGACATGATGCAATGCAAAAATAAAAGAGCAAGCACAAAAGAAACACACGGTGATCACGAAAATATGGAAGTCTTCTGGAGTGTCGGTCTCGAGGCGTTACCACACTCCACCACTACAAGAGGATCTTGTCCCGAGATCTAGGATGGCACCGGAGAGAAATGGAAGAGGAAGAGAAGAGGTAAAACTAAGTTGCTTCTTTGACAAACGAGTGAAACCACGAACCTTGAGAGGTTGAACAAATTGAAAGAAAGAATAAAACGGAGATGAACGAGATAGCAAACACTCCGTTTGACAAGAGCAACAGGGAATACGACAAGAACCAAGAGATCAAGGAACAATATAGACTCTGAACCCACTTTGGTTGAAGAGAAGCAAGGAAAGAAAAATTCGGCAGCACTCCGATTGACAAGAGGAGCAAAACTTGGTAAGATGAAAAGAACTTCAAGAGATGACACAACACTCTGGTTAAATGGATAAGCACGAAAAGAACACGATCCTCACAATTCGAGATGACGAGTGAACAAAAACATCACAATGCCTCCGGAAGAAAGAATAGAAGATAGATCATTGGATAACAGAATGGAGAAGAAAATGCCAACTTCTGCCACAAATGAGCTTGGAAAGCACCCTTCCAAGAAGGTTATAACGGGGTTGTTGGAAAACCAACAATGAAACGAATAAGCTTGTAGTGGGCTTATGGAAAACTTCTCAAAATTGAGGCAAAATTCTGCCACTACGGAGAAAAAATATAATCGATAACACCAACGAGATGGAAAACTTCTTCCACCAAGATGATAGAGAGATAACATGGATCATAGATAAGCACCACAAATAGCAACATTCCTTGGGGAAGGCTTTAGGTGAAATCTATACCAAGATAACTTCAACAAAGAGATTGATGGATTTAAAATACCTCATTCTTGACAACATGGGAATCATGAAACACGAAGGGAAATTATAAAGAATGACATATCACCATCTCAAAAGATAAGGTAGAAAGATTTGCACTTCGAAATGCAAGAAGAAAAATACTTGAACTCCTCAAAAGAAAACATGTGTTGAGCACCATGTTTATCTTAGAGTATAGCTTGGCGGATTATAACCTCGAGAGAAATCTTGAAGAACAAATGAACAATGAAAGGAATACTTGACGAACCACCATGTAGAGCCTCCATGAAGAACTCCGGTAATAAAAGGATGATAAAAAGAAAGAGAAGTTGAACACACAAGGTGAAGCCTTGCGATGATTTAGGTGAAGCTACACGACGATATAACCGAGAAAACTTGGAAATCCGGAAAGAAAAGATGATCTTAGAACCGAGAATGTGATATGATGAACAAACTCCAGAAAGAAGAGATGAACAACTTAGAACTGAGAAATTGATACCATTATGAACTCCGGAAGAAGGAATTTAATCACTTGGATGAAACAAGAACAAGAATTATGTTATGCGTATCCTTCACCAATATAAATTGATGACAAGCAACGGATTTGGCATACTACTTATTCTTCTTGAAAAGATTGAAGAGAGAAATAGCGCAACTTGGGAAGGTATTAATGGAACCACCGCTGAGATTTGAAAACAACGAATAAATTGATATGATAACGAAGGAAGAGAAATCTTGAACGAACCACTGAAAGAATTGAAAATGAAAGTAGCAACGGCACAATTCACCGGGAATAGTTGGAAAATGAATGAAGATACTTGAGGGGATTTAGATACATGAGAACAAAAAGATCATGAACTGATTAGAGGGTATTTGAACGATGCACCGGAAGAATTTGAGAACGAGAGCTGAAAGCTGAGAATGAATAATTCTGAGATGATTGGCTCCGGAGAATGAAACTGAAAAGACTCCTGAATTGCTCCGGATGGATGGAAAGAATTCTCACAATCGAAAGCAATTATGAGAGGATGGCATAATGCTAGAACCATGAATCTCTAGAAGAACGGGTAAGGATTTAAGAGGAACTCTTCTTCAGTCTTCAAAATTCGAGAATGACGACTAGAAACACCACCATGAATTGTTGAGACACTTCAGAAGTATTAAAAGAAAAGAGGTTGAGCCAAAGATGAAAAGAATTTGAAGACGACCTTTGAGAAGGCATGTGACTGATGAAAATTCATTCTTACATCAAACTTTGCAATGAATTTGAGAATAACTCCGCAAAGAATTAGAAGAGTCAGGTAAGATCCTGGAAAAGACCTGTGGGTTAGGGCCCACTCAAAGTTACACCGTTGAACGATTGATTGAAAGGGGGGAATTGCACCGGTTGAATTAAATGACTTGAATGAGATAATAATCTCCAAATAGCTTGAACATATTAAGAATGGAAAACACGAATCTTCTGAGATATCTTGAGCACTCCGGATATGAACTGGGCAAGGTGAATAAATAAGAGAGCCTTGGATAAGAAATTCACATGGAAAGATATGTGAAACAAAAGGAAGAGATATAATCAACACCAAAGCTTGAAATTAATCCACTAGAGAAGAAAAGAGAACGAAGAATAATAAACTTGTAGCTCTGTTAGTATCTTCTTGAGAATCACCGGATAAGAACAATGAAAAAAACGAATGAAGAGACTTCTCACAAATAAAAGGGATACATGATTAAGAAATCTGAGTCCTTGAAGAAAAAGGGTGGGAGGGCGGGAAAACAAAGGCAACTTGGGACGGATGAAACAAACACCGTTGAGAAAACTTAGAAATGATCTTGCAGATGGGGAGAATGATCGGATCCACTTGAAGAGAAGCACGCCGGTAGGAAAAGAATTAACATGACAACCTCGATGATCAAGAAGGATTAGTATTCACGTAGAAATATGAGAACACCACTTAGGAAAAGGTATGGAGTCAACACTTGACTTCGAAGCAACTTGAATACCACAAATAAAACAAAACAAAGGATTTGGCTTGCAGAATAAGGCGGAATAAACAATGATAGAGATTTCGTCCGAAGTTTTCGTGGTGGGGCCCACACGGGCTCGATCGTACAACACCATCATGTACAAGGCAGTGCACATGACATACGAAGCGTCCCCAAACCAGCATAGCCAAGGGTTCTTTAAGACACAACGAGACCACTGTAAAAAACGACCGTGTATAGGCGGACCACTAGACGTCGAACTCCAATCTCATATCATGCATCTGTCGGAAAAAAAACTAGAGCTACTTGAATTCCCACCTATAAAACTCCCGAAACTTTCTGGCTATGCAATCTGGTGTTGGGGATACAGGGGAAGCAATATATATCTCACCCAAAACTAACAATCCCTACATCCAAGCTGTATCCATCCGTCAACACATAACCAAGAAACCTTCGGAAATCGTGTACCTCAACCTTCGAAAAGCATCTGTTATATGAGTTATGGCAATACTCCCGAACTCCCCAGTACTGGGTGACGTCGAGGTTATCTCACCAACAACTGCATAAAAGAGATTTTCGATGTCGGCAAAACTCAAGTATTCCAGAACTGCAACGATAAAATTATGACGACAACACCTCGGAGCTCAACTCCCCGGGACACTGCCACAACCCCTAAATGTCAGGAGGCACCAAGAACAATGTTCTCGTCATAAGAATATCAGAACGATCCAAGATACCCGCGTGATCCTTAAATTTTTTTTAGTGAAATTTGAGGAGAGGAAAGTCAAAACATATACGTCAGGAGACCTCACCAGAGCGACGATGGGACTGAGGAGTAAAAAGAATCCTACTCTCCGATATATATAATCCTAAGACTCAAAACATTTTTGTTCTAGACTCAACAACGCCAGCGATTCGATCAAGCGGGGGGCTCCTAAGTCGGGGATGGCTCTGATTACCAACTTGTAACACCCACGATGCGGCTATATCTCCCACGTGTCGAAGCACGACTTAGAGGCATAACCGCATGGTGGTTTTGTCGCAAGAAGGGTCATCTTCACACAATCCCATGTAATGAACAAGAATGGGATAAAGAGTTGGCTTACAATTGCCACTTCACACAATGAACATATAATTCATACATCAATAAGAGTACACACATAGTCGGACTACGGACGAAGCCAAAAGAAAAGAAGATAACCCAACTGCTAGATCCCCGATCGTCCCAACTGGGCTCCCCTACTGATCAACATGAAACGAAACATAGCAACGACCAAGATCTTCGTTGAGCTCCCATCTAAACTCGGTTGCATCCCCTGCACTGGTATCATCGGGACCTGCAACTGTTGTGATAGTATCTGGTGAGTCACGAGGACTCAGCAATCTCAAAACCCGCGAGATCAAGACTATTTAAGCTTATGGGTAGGAAGTGATAATGAAGTGGAGTTGCAGCAAGCTCTAAGCAAATATGGTGGCTAACATACGCAAGTAAGAGCGAGAAGAGAAGCAACGGAACGGTCGAGAAGCTAGAAGTGATCAAGAAGTGATCCTGAAACTGCTTACGCACAATCATAACACCAAGACCGTGTTCACTTCCCGGACTCCGGCGAGAAGAGACCATCACGGCTACACACGCGGTTGATGCGTTTTAATTCAGTCAAGTGTCAAGTTCTCTACAACCGGATATTAACAAATTCCCATCTGCCACATAACCGCGGGCACGGATCTCGAAAGTTTATACCCTGCAGGGGTGTCCCAACTTAGCCCATCACAAGCTCTCACGGTCAACGAAGGATATTCCTTCTCCCAGGAAGACCCGATCAGTCTCGAAATCCCGGTTTAGAAGACATTTTGACAATGGTAAAACAAGACCAGCAAAGCCGCCCGATGTTCCGACAAATCCTGATAGGAGTCGCACGTATCTCATTCTCAGGGCACACCGGCTGAGCCAGACGTTGGGTTG
The DNA here is from genome assembly GCF_002162155.2 of Triticum dicoccoides. Classification (NCBI taxonomy): domain Eukaryota; kingdom Viridiplantae; phylum Streptophyta; class Magnoliopsida; order Poales; family Poaceae; genus Triticum; species Triticum dicoccoides. Next base: position 157,096,736 of record NC_041389.1, read on the forward strand.
GCCTAGACCCTGGTTGCCCAGGGGGCGCCGGACATCGCTCAGTTTGGACCAGCACCCGAAGGAGCACTGGCCCGGGGGGTAAATAAAGATGACCCTTGAGTCTGCAGAACCCAAGGGAAAAAGGCTTAGCTGGCAAATGTTAAAACCAAGGTTGGGCCTTGCTGAAGGAGTTTTATTCAAAGCGAACTGTCAAGGGGGTCCCATAAATCACCCAACCGCGTAAAGAACGGAAAATCAAGGAACATAACACCGGTATGATGGAAACTAGGGTGGCAAGAGTGGAACAAAACACCAGGCATAAGGCCGAGCCTTCCACCCTTTACCAAGTATATAGATGCATTAATTAAATAAGAGATATTGTGATATCCCAACATAATCCTGTCCATCATGGAGCAATCTTTAACTTCACCTGCAACTAGCAACGCATAAGAGGGGCCGAGCAAAGCGGTAACATAGCCAAGCAACGGTTCGATAGGTAAGGTGAAAAAGGTTAGAGGCTGGCATGGCAATATAGGAGGCTTGAAGAGCAAGTGATAGGTAGCGCAGCATAGCGATAGAACGAAGCAACTAGCAAGCAAAGATAGAAGTGATATCGAGGGTAGTGGTCATCTTTCCTGAGATCCCGCAAGGAAGAAGAATGAGTCCATGAAGAAGACAAACGAACATAGTCGAACGAATCCTCACAACTCCGAAACAAAACCGAAGCTCACGAGAGAAGCAAACCAGAAAGAAGCAAACAACATGGTAAATACACAAGCATAATCATGGCATGATGCACAATAAAGTATGATGCATGTCCGGTTTAATGAGGCATGGCATGGCAATATGCACAAACAACACTACAAGTTAAGTAGAGCTCAATATGCAACGAGTTGAATATTGACGAAACACCACATCAATTATTTAGTTCTCTCCCGTTTAGGAACACAACAATATTACATGTGGTTATAAACCTGGCAAGAGGTGAAACATAAGTAAACTAACTATTTAGGCAAGTTTAAATGAGGCCGGAAACACAAACAACACTTCCGGAAAATCCCCATGTTATTTAGCAATTTAATGCAACAACAATTTTAAACATTTTAATTATTGTTATCATGATGCAGATGACATATGCAAGTATTATGCAATTTTTATGAAAATGTTGACATGAGCATGTTATGAAGCATTTTTCATCATGGCGGAACAAAAGGGGTGCCACGGCAACAAATTCAAAAATGATGCCACGGCAACATATCGATCTCGATAACTTGATTGAGATACCGATGCAAACGAGAAGTGTGCGGATGTGTAGAACACGCAAGAGATGGTGGGGTGCTCCCGACTACCGGGTTCCCACGGGTCGACGGCATGGCAAACAAGGAACGTGCAAAGACCTCTCTCGGACACGGTGCAAACACGAGCATCTCATACAACACATGCATTTGGTCCACGGTTGATCGTCTCGGGGTTATACCTTTGAAGCGTGCATTTTAGGGCGGTTCAAAATCGTCGAGGGAAGTAGTCGTTCACGGGTCGTAGGGGAAGTAGTCGTACACGTTACGTAGTGGAAGTAGTGGTTCACGTCTTTGTAGTCGTACGCACTCCATAGATGATCGGCGTCACGACGAGAAACTTGATGTCCATGGGGTTGACAGTAGAGGAGGTAGTGGTACTATTCATCGGTCGTCGTGGTACTTGGGGTCTTTGGACTTGTCGGTCTCGATTCTTGCGACGGTAGTGGTACACGTGGTAGATGAAATTGACGATCCGAAGGGGTACTTGGCAGGTCGTCGAGGTACGCGTTCTTGGCGATCCCGTAGACGCGGTAGAGGTACTTGATGCGTCACCGTGTAGTCGAACTTGGCGGTCTTGACGAACCGTAGTGGTACTGGGCGAGATACACGGCCACGGTAGTCTTCGGACTTGGTTTTTCCCGTGCATGACTCCACGGGTCCTGGGGTAGCTCAGCGATGGCATTGGCAAAGAGGCGGCAACATCAGTCGAAGGAAGCGACAACGGCAGCTTGACCCGGAGATGACGGGCGATGGGGGCGTCGGCCCATGGTTCCAAACAAAGGCAAGGCGCTGGCCTCGAGCGACACTCATCAGCGGGAACAGTGACGGGGTCGCAGCACCATGGGGAAGGAGGTGCTCGTGAGCAGCTGATGAAGGAGGATGTCGGCGCAGGATCTCGAGGCCATGGGGATGGCCCGTAGAAGGAGGCGCGGGCGAGGCGAAGCAGGAGAGGAAGGTCGACGGGGAGGCAGCGACCTTGGTCGCGGTGGAAGGAGTCACGCAGGGGAAGGAGGTCGGGCGCGGGTACTGGACGGAGACGAGGCTCTCCAGCCAGCGCGTCGAACAGCGAGGCAGGCGGGGCTTCTGCTGGGCGTGGAGGACGACGGTTGCGGGCGTAGATGCTCGAGGAGCTCCTCTCCTCGGGCGCTCGGGTGACGAGGATTTGGCAAGGAGCCACACAACGAGGAAGCAGGCGATGCAGCGGGGTGACGAGGATGGACGGCGCCGGCGCAGAAGAGGAAGGAGGGCGGCATCACTAACAGGGGAGGCGCGCCATGGGGATCGAGCGCGGGCGCTCCTCCTGGCGCTTGCTGTGTGCGTGTGTGTGTGGCGGCGGAGTGGGAGGACGAGGGAGTGAGCGTAGGGAGGCTAGGGTTAGATAGGGTTTAGGTGGGCTGCGGGGGATGGTTGGGCCGGCCTGGTTGGTTAGGCCCAAGAGGCCGGCGGGTGCAGGCTCTCTCTCTCCCTTCCTCTCATAATTTCCTTAACAGAAAAGAATTAGAGAGAAGGAAAGAAAGAAAGGGTTAGGGAAAGAATATGCGCAAGGGGTTAATTTCCCTGGACTCACAAAAATAAGCTTGATCCAAGAAAATGGAAAGGGAGCGTGGGCGTGGAGTTGAATTCCACCTCATTTGAATTTAATTCAAATGAGTGTGAGAAAGAAGTGGGTATTCGGTATGTCCAAAAATGTTGAGAAATTTGGTGGAGCTCGGGAAAATGACGAAAGAATTTATTGGTAGAGTTGGAGACCAAGAATTGAGATAACAAAGGCATTGGGATTTATTTGCAAGTGTGTTATGATCAATTCCAAAAAATGAAATATTTATTATAGCTCCCTAATAATAGTAGGAGACTTTGAATATGTTTTAAAGAGAAATCACCAAGTGAATATCCCTCGATTTAAATAGATCAATGATCTATGCAATTTATTAGTTGAGTTGAGATGCAAAGATTAATGACATGATGGCATGATGACATGATGCAATGCAAAAATAAAAGAGCAAGCACAAAAGAAACACACGGTGATCATGAAAATATGGAAGTCTTCTGGAGCGTCGGTCTCGGGGAATTACATAGAGAGAGGTACCTGATATACATCTAGAATCAAGAGAGAGAGAGAGAGAGAGAGAGAGAGAGATAAGGGCGACTGAATTCCTCCCAGCAGTTCATCGCACCAGCCAAGAACTGACCCTCGTGAGGCAGTCCTTCCTTGTATTGCTCATCATCAGCCCAAGAGGCAATCCACCACACCACACACTGGAGTAGGGTATTACACCACAATGGTGGCCTGAACCAGTATAAACCCTGTGTCTATTGTGTTGTTCTTTTCATAGTTTAGATCCTAGCGATTCGGCGAGGAGCAAGCAGATAGAGGGTGAAATCTCCGCGCGCACCCCAGTGTTCGAACCTCAAGGGTCTGTCGGAACCCGAAATCTGACATTTGGCGCGCCAGGTAGGGGTGCGCCGGAATTCTTCTTCCGTCGCCCTGTTCTTCTCCGACCATCGCATCCATGTTAGACGCTCGTCGGGCCCGCGCCGAGTGCCGAGCCGCCCTCGCTTCCCGTGTCGCCCAGACGGCTCCCGTCGGCGTGCGTCCTCGTCATTCCCCGTCACCTGCCGTCAACACCGCCACCGGCCCGGCGGGGAACGGGCAGCAAGCATCGTCCCAGCATCCCTCCGTGACCTCTTGGGAAGAGCCACGCAGCCTCTTCCTCACCCACCCCGTCGCGCCGGCTCCCTCGGTCGTCGCGGCCCTCCTGGGCGGCTCGCAGGCGCCGCCCTCCAGCCACCACGTCAAGCCATTCGTCCGCTGGGTCGGCGCCGCCTCCACGCGGCAGGGGGCTCCTCCGGGCCGGTTGGAGCCATCGGCCAGGCTGGCCTTCATCTCAGAGGACCACCCCTCCAACTCGGCCTGCTCGGGTGCGCTCCCCATGCTCTGCACGCCCACCATCTGCCAGGTGGCTGTCACCAGGACTCTCATCGATGGCGGCGCGGGCCTCAGCGTGCTCTCAGTTGAGGCCTTCAACCTCCTCTGCATACCCTGGGAACGGCTCCAACCTTGCCGGCCTTTCTCGGGCGTCGGAGGCGGGTCGTCCAGGTCCTTGGGACAGATCCGGCTCCCGGTAACTTTCGGCACCTACGACAATTTCCGCACAGAGCTGGTCGATTTCGACATCGCCCCCATCGGCCTCCCCTACAATGCCATCCTCGGCTATCCGGCACTGGCCCAATTCATGGCCTCGACTCACCCAGCGTACAACCTCATGAAGATGCCCGGGAGCAACGGTGTCCTCATCGTGCCCGGGGACACCGGAGATGCGCTGTGAGTACTCAAGCTCGCCCTCAAGACGGCGGCGGCAGCACGGCCCGCCGACGCAGAAACCCCCAAGCCCAAGGGAGCTGCGCCAACCAAGAAGAAACAGTTGTTCACCCAAGACAAGGCAGAGACCAAGCAGATACCTGTCGACAAGGACGGGTCCACTAACGCCACTTTCACCATAGGCGCCAACCTCGGGCCCGAGCAGGAGGAAGCCCTAGTCAAGTTCCTGCGTGCAAACAAGATGGTGTTTGCCTGGGAGCCCGATCAGTTGGCAGGGATCCCACGGGGCGTAATCGAGCACCACCTCAACATGTGCCCGAACATGCGCCCCGTGAAGCAGAAGGCGAGGAGGCAGTCTACTGAAAAGCAGGCCTTCATCGTTCAGGAGACCCGCAAGCTAGAAGCCGCGGGGGTTATTCGTGAGGTCCGATATCCAGATTGGTCAGCCAACCCTGTGGTTGTGCCAAAGAAGGGAGGGAAGGAGCGCATGTGTGTCGACTTCACCAACCTCAACAAAGCATTCCCGCAAGATCCGTTTCCGCTCCCTCGCATCGATCAGATCTTCGATTCCACCGCTGAGTGTGACCTGTTATGCTTCTTGGATGCCTTCTCCGGGTATCACCAGATCAAGATGGCGGTGGAAGACGTGGAGAAGACGGCCTTCCTGAGCCCGTGTGGGGTGTACTGCTATACATGCATGCCATTCGGACTGCGCAACGCGGGGCAACCTTTCAGCGGCTCATGCACATCACCTTGGGCCCGCAACTCGGGAAGAACGTGGAGGCTTACGTCGACGACATTGTAGTGAAGTCTCGCGAGGCCAAGACCCTGATTCAAGACCTGGAGGAAACCTTCGCAAGCCTCAACGCAGTGAGCCTGCGGCTCAACCCGGAGAAGTGTGTGTTTGGAGTCCCCTCAGGCACTCTCTTGGGCTTCCTCGTGTCCCACAGAGGCATCGAGGCCAACCCAGAAAAGGTCAAGGTAGTCGAGGACATGAGCCCACCAAAGACCCTCAGAGAAATGCAGAAGCTCACGGGGCGCGTGACTGCGCTGGGGCGCTTCATCTCCAGGCTAGGGGAGCGAGCGCGGCCTTTCTTCCAGCTGATGAAGAAAAAGGGGCCCTTTGAATGGACTAAAGAGGCCGACAAGGCGTTCCAAGATCTCAAGAGATACCTAACCAGCCCTCCGGTGATGGTGGCCCCACGCCCTCAAGAGCCCTTGGTACTCTACCTCGCCGCCACTCCCTACTCCGCCAGCGCGGCTCTGGTCGCAGTTAGGGAGGAGCGTCGGACCAAAGCCACGGCAGCTACCCGTGTCAAGGCAAAGCAGGACCAAAAAGGACTCGCAGAGATCGCTACCACGGCTGAGGAGGCTCAGCCACCGCAGGGGAGCGCGCCGGGAGCGGAGGAGGCCCCTCCCCCAGGCAATCAACTTCCGGAGGCCCCATCGCCTCAGCAGGCGCCACGGCCTCCGGAAGACGCCACCAGCACCGATGCTCCAAGCCTCATAGAGCACCCGGTGTACTTCGTCAGCACGGTGTTGTGGGATGCGAGGGCACGGTACCCCATGCCATGGAAGCTCCTCCTCGCGCTACTGGTGGCCTCACGCAAGCTGCGGCACTACTTCCAGGGTCACCCGATCAAGGTTGTCTCAGCATACCCCTTGGAAAGGGTGCTCAGGAGCCCTAACTCGGCCGGAAGGGTCGCCGAGTGGAACATTGAACTGCAAGCGTTTCAGCTCAAATTCACCACGACCAGGGTCATCAAGGGAGCCGCCCTAGAAGATTTCGTCGCCGAATGGACGGAGGCACCGGACCTCAAGGCCGGCGAGGATCGATCCCTCTCCCCGGGAAGCGAGGCGCCAGAAGGCTGGGTCATGTACTTCGACGGGGCATTCTCCAGGCATGGCGCTGGGGCTGGGGCGGTGCTCGTATCTCCCACTCAGGACAAGCTTTACTACGCCCTGCAGCTCTGTTTCCAGTAGGGTGAAAAGGTCTCCAACAATATAGTGGAATACGAAGGACTGATAGAGGGCTTGAAGGCCGCTGCTGCCCTAGGGGTGAAGCGCCTTACTATCAAGGGCGATTCACAGCTCCTCGTCAATTTCTCCAACAAGGTATACGAGCCAAGAGATGAGCACATGGAAGCCTACCTTGCGGAGGTCCGCAGGATGGAGAAGCAGTTCTGGGGGTTGGAGCTACAGCATGTGCCCCGTGGCACTAATCAAGAGGCCGACGACATCGCCAAACGAGCCTCCAGGCGGTTACCCCAGGAGCCGGGCGTCTTCGAGGAACGACTCTTCAAGCCTTCAGCCCTGCCATCATTATCGAACACAACACAGCCTCGGGAGGAGCTCCCCCAGCCACCTGCCTCGGGAGCCCCAGCCTGCGGCCCAGCCTCAGGAGCATGCCTGCTCCTGACGATGGAGCCTCAGGAGGGGTGCTGGATCACAGAGCTCCGGGGCTACTTAACACAAGGAACCCTGCCGGAGAAGGAGGAGGAAGCAGAGCGTGTGGCGCGGCAAGCTACAGCGTACTGCATCAGGGATGGAGAGCTCTACCGGAAACGACCAAACGATGTGTCCTTGCGCTGCATCACCAGGGAGCAAGGGAAGGAACTGCTGGCAGATATACACGGTGGAAACTGTGGGCATCATTCGTCGTCACGGACCCTCGTCGGCAAGGCGTTCCGCAGTGGTTTCTATTGGCCTACTGCGCTCAATGACGATGTCGAACTAGTGAAGGCTTGTGAGGCTTGCCAATTCCATGCCAAGCAGATCCATCAGCCGGCAGGAGGTCTGCAAACCATACCCCTCACGTGGCCGTTTGCAGTCTGGGGGCTGGATATCCTGGGCCCATTTCCTCGGGCGCCAGGGGGCTATCGCTACCTCTACGTCGCCGTGGACAAGTTCACCAAGTGGGCTGAAGTCGAGGCCGTCCGCACCATCCCTGCTAGTTCTGCGGTCAAGTTCATCAAGGGCATCATGAGCCGATTTGGGGTGCTGAACCGCATCATCACTGACAACAGTTCGCAATTCACGAGTAACCTCTTCAAAACATACTGTGCTAACCTTGGAACGCAGATATGCTACGCTTCGGTAGCGCACCCCCGAAGCAACGGCCAGGCCGAGCGGGCCAACGCAGAAGTCCTGAGGGGCCTCAAGACCAGAACGTTCAAGAAGAAACTGGAGGCCTGCGGCAGAGTTTGGTATGGCGAGTTTCAGTCCGTGTTGTGGTCCATCCGCACAACCGTGACCAAGCCGACTGGGGAGACCCCTTTCTTCCTGGTCTACGGAGCCGAAGCGGTCCTCCCTCACGAGGTCAGGCATCATTCCGCATAGGTCCTGGCGTTCGATGAGACGCAGCAGGACGCCATGCGGGGGATGGACCTCGTGCTGGGGGAGGAGCATCGTCGAGAAGCCGCGCTGCGAGCGGCAAGGTACCGACAAGCACTGCGGTGATACCACTGCCGCAACTTCCGCCCTAGAACTCTCGAGGTAGGGGACCTCGTGCTCCGGCGGGTTCTCTCCAGGGAAGGACTGCATAAGCTCTCTCCCATGTGGGAGGGCCCGTTCAAGGTTGTTCATGTTTCCAGGCCCGGCTCCGCACGCTTGGAGACTCAGGAGGGAGTACCGGTCCAGAATGCGTGGAACATCCAGCACCTCCGGAGGTTTTACCCCTAAAAAGGCCCAGAGCCTGTGAAGAAGGCGAATGCCTGTGAAGCTCATCTTTTTGGAAAAGGCCCAGAGCCTGTGAAGAAGGCGAATGCCTGTGAAGCTCATCTTTTTGGAAAAGGCCCAGAGCCTGTGAAGAAGGCAAATGCCTGTGAAGCTCGTCTTTTTGGAAAAGGCCCAGAGCCTGTGAAGAAGGCGAATGCCTGTGAAGCTCATCTTTTTGGAAAAGGCCCAGAGCCTGTGAAGAAGGCGAATGCCTGTGAAGCTCATCTTTTTGGAAACGGCCCGGAGCCTGTGAAGAAGGCGAACGCCTGTGAAGCTGTCGCATTTTGGAGAAAGCCTGGAGCCTGTGAAGAGGGCCAATGCCCGTGAAGCTTGCCTCCCCAAAGAAAGGCCCGGAGCCTGTGAAGAAGGCTAACGCTTGTGAAGCTCGCCGCCCGTGACACTCTCACGTAATAATGAGTTGGGGCTGTACACGCCCCGGAGTCTCAGGAGCGCCGGCCTCAGGCCCTGGGGCTCCCTCCCACGCCCAGTGGCAGCACTTAGCTCCGCGCTGGTGAGAAGACGTCGAAGACTAGACTAGGTGTCGGATGCGGCTTTTTCATTTGCTTTCTGCAGTTTACTAGTTCATTCTCATTTGGAGTTTTATCGAAACTATCGCCGCCTTTGACTTGTGGTTCTTTGACTTTTTCGCCCTCCTGCCTCGATTTCTCTTGCGCAAGGGCTCGCGAGGTGGAAGCCCCGGGCGCCCTCGCGAGTGTTTCTGTCCCTATCGCTCATGGTTTCACGGCCCGGGTCCACTACAGGAGCACCCCTCCAGTCCATGCCCCACGGGCACCACGACACGAATGCAGGACCTGGGTCGGTCGCCCCCATGGCTCAGGCTGGAGATTACCTACTCGCGGGCATGCGACATAAAGGAATAATACCGAAATAACGGAAACAGTACGATGATTGATGACGATAACCCAAACACGCCGCCACGGGGCCCCACATTGCTGTCTTTTTTACGCAGGAGAAAAGAAAGGAAAGAACAAATCAGGCGAAGCTCGCCCTACGCCGGCCCTCAGGGAAGACTCGAGCCGCCTTCGGAGCTCAGGCGGACTCCCTCTCGCGCTTCACCGGGGCGCGACGGCGGGCAGACCCGCTGCCGCCCTCCAAGCAGGCACGACGGCATGGAGGCTGACCGCGGCCGCTGCTAGAAAAGTCACTACCCGAAGAAGAGCTGGTGAAGCCTGAGGAGTCCCGGACGCCGCCAACCACTCGCGCGGTGTCCTCTCCATCCTCACCGGGGCTGGGTCCCCGGCCGCGGTCATCGTCTTCAGGGTAGCACCCTGCAAGGCGACCATCTTCCCCAAACACCCTCACATAGAGGGTGGCGTCGCTGTCGAAGTTGATGTGCAGGGTGCCCCGGCGGCTCAGGCCACGCGCGCGGGCAAACGTCTGCCAGCCGCGGGTCAAGGCCAGGCTCCCGACCGCGGAGACCTCCAGCGAAGCCCACGAGGCCCGGCTGCAGCAGCCATCCGCCTGGAGCCAGAGGCCGCCCAGGGCGCCAGCTGGGAGCTCACCTAGGAGGAAGCGAGGGAGCCGAAGCCGGGCGCTAGTTGGCTCCGCCGTCCACACAATGAACTCCAGTAGCACCTCCGCAGTGTGGAAGCGCGGCCTGGGGGGTCGCACGGCCGGAGCATGCCCCCCGGCCACGGCCAGCCGCCCATCACCGCGCAGAGAGCCACCTCCGCAACTGCGGGGGGCCGCCGTGGAGGCTGTAGGGTGTTTGCGAGGGCGGCCTCGACCGCGCTTGGGCGGGGGAGAGGCATACTCGACCTAGCGAGCCTTTCCTTTCTCTGCAGTCGAGAACTTCCTTGGCGGAGCCATGAAGAAGAAGGAGAAGCAGAGGGGATAGACTGGAGGACGCACGCCGTTCCGTACTTATAGCCGGCGTAGGACAACCATCGACCTCCACGATTGCAGGTAATCATGACCCGCTTTGCATGCAGGGACTTGTCGAATCCGTGCAGTTACTGAGGCATCGTGGGGAAGCGGAGACACCCACGTCCAATCAACCGCCACGCGGCGCCCAAGGCCGCAGGCTGTTAGGGCCCGCGACGCTTCGCACTTGCCCTTTTGCCTCTCTGCTCGGCCAAGTCCGGGCGCACCGCGGGCCCGGGGGCTACTGTCGGCATTCTGGGAACGGGGGTCCCCAGACTTGCGTGCCTGCGGCCTGCGGCGTGGCTCAAAGGGGGCCCAGCGCGGCCCATCTTCATCAACACAAGCTCAAGACCCTCGCGAGGGGCCAGGCCTCGCGGGGCGGACGACAAGAAGCTTCCTCAGGCACGGCCTCATCAGGCTAGCTCACGAGGAGGCGGAGAGTTCAAGGCAGGGTACCTCACGAGGTGCCCATGACGCAGGCCATGACGACCAAGGGCGCCAGTCAGGCGCCAGCCTGCGCAGTGTCCTCCTTTCCTCTTTGGTGCAAAGGGAGCAAGCGCAGGCGAGAGCATCCAGCAAAGGCATCCATTTCGGTGCAACGAGACCAAGACCAGGCCAACGGCAGGGAGGAAGTCATTGTGGAGCCCAAGCAGGCGTCACCACCAGAGCCTTTGACAGGCGAGGACCAACTTTAGTCAGGATAAGTGTACCCGCTGTTCCCCTTCAAAATGGCCAATTGTTGGCGCCCTTCCCGCTCAATATTTGGGGAGAGGCCCAGGGCCTTTGCCTGTAAATAGAACTAGCCACCCCCAGGGTAGAGAGAGGTACCTGATATACATCTAGAATCAAGAGAGAGAGAGAGAGAGAGAGAGAGAGAGAGAGATAAGGGCGACTGAACTCCTACCAGCAGTTCATCGCATCAGCCAAGAACTGACCCTCGCGAGGCAGTCCTTTCTTGTATTGCTCAACATCAGCCCAAGAGGCAATCCACCACACCACACACTGGAGTAGGGTATTACACCACAATGGTGGCCTGAACCAGTATAAACCCTGTGTCTCTTGTGTTGTTCTTTTCGCAGTTTAGATCCTAGCGATTCGGCGAGGAGCAGGCAGATAGAGGGCGAAATCTCCGCACGCACCCCAGTGTTCGAACCTCAAGGGTCTGTCGGAACCCAAAATCCGACACTAGCAACCTCCATTACAAAGGAAGTCACGTTACGCGGTCCAATCCGGCACGCGCCGCTCCGTCGCTGATGTCAAGAAGGCTTCGGCTGATACCACGATGTCGAGTGCCCATATCTTTCCCGCGTAGTTGGTTAGTGCGTATAAGCCAGTGGCCAGACTCAGATCAAATACCAAGATCTCGTTAACCGTATTATTTTAAAGTAACCGCAGACGCCGACCAGGGCCAGGCCCACCTCTCGCCTAGGTGGTCTCAACCTGCCCTGTCGCTCCACCACATAGTAACGGTCGGGAGCCGTCGGGAACCCAGGCCCACCTCTACCGGGATGGAGCCACCTGTCCTTTCAGCCCCCACATCGGCATCACTTGCGGGTACTCAACGAGCCAACCCGACTTTAGTCACCATCTGTATGGTATGTATATATGTATAGTATATACCCTTGATTACCTTTCGAGCGATCACGGCCCAATAGTATAGCAAGGCAGACTGACAAGAATGTAGAGCCAATGATGATAAACTAGCATCCTATACTAAGGAATTAGGATTGCAGGTAAGGTATCAACGACTGTAGCAACAATGACAGGCTATGCAACAGAATAGGAGTAACTGAACAGTAACATGCTACACTACTCTAATGCAAGCAGTATAGAGAAGAATAGGCGATATCTGGTGATCAAGGGGGGGGGGCTTGCTGGTTGCTCTGGCAAGTAGGGGTCATCAACTCCGTAGTCGAACTGGGGTCGCCGGCAGTCTCGGGGTCTACCGGAAAGAAGTAACAGAGGGGGAACACAATAAATAACAGAGCAATCAAAGCATCACAAAGTAGAACATGGCAATACGCGGTGCTAGGTGTGCCCTAACGCGGTAGTAGGTAATACCGACGAAGGGGGGAAACAACCGGGAAAGTATCCCCGGTGTTTCGAGTTTTCGGACACGTGATCCGAAGGGGGAAAGTTTTGTGTTCTCTATGCTAGGGATGCGTGGCTGACGAACAGGCTGCGTAGTCGGATTCGTCTCGTCGTTCCGAGCAACTTTCATGTAAAAATATTTTCATCCGAGTTACGGATTATTTTATATTAATTTTCAAAGTTTTATTCATTTTCTAGAATTAATTTAATTCGAAAATAAAATAGATTATAATTTTGTCACCTAGTGTTATTGTAGCCATAGTGTATGACAGGTGGGGTCAGTGGGGTTGGGTTGACCCGGTCAAATGTTGACTGGTCAACATATGAATAGTGTAAGTGGGTCCCACATGTCATTGTCTAAGGTTAACTAGACTCTAATTAAATTAGATTAACTAAGAGTGGGGGCCATTGTCATTGGTTAGCAGTTAACCTAACTAGTAATCAGCCCCTAAGCTAATTTGCATCGGCCGGCTGTTGGTGGCTTTGCACAAACACGCACACAAGCATGTGCCCGGCCATGGCCATTAGCATTAGCGTAATAGCAGGCAACTAGCAAAGCAGAGTAACAGTAGCAAAACATCAGCAGAAGCACCGGCTAGGTAGCAGCAGGAACAAGCAGTGGAGTAAGAGAAGCAGCAACGCACAAGGCAGACGGAAGAGCAGCAAGCAGCGGCAGCTAGTAGAAGAAGCACCTAGCGGCAACAAAAATCAGCAGCAGCAGCGGTCGTGATGCGACGCGGGAGCACGCATGGGGGCGAGGCCACGCGAAGGCGGGCACGCGCGTAGGCACGGCCGGGCGCAACCGGTCGTGCCACAGGCTAGCGAGCACGGGCGCGGCGTGACGGCGCGAGCAGCGGCAAGGAACAGAAGGTAGAAAGCAGGAGCAACACACATCAGCAATAGAGGAGCAGCAGCGTGCACGTACGCGAACACTGAACTTGTGCCACGGTGGACAAAGCTCACGGGACGGCCACAAACGGAACGGATCGAGCCGGAGAAGAGGGGGAATCGGATGAGGAGCTCACCGCGGAGGCACACGGAGGCCTATTGGTGGCTTAGGAGCTGCAGAGGCGACGGATCGATGAAGAACAGCGGCGACGACCGAGGAAGAAGATGGCGTCGATCCAGTCGATGTGGTGGCTCCGGGCTTGAACGCGCCCCCGTAGCCGAAGAGGACGACGGCGGTGGTCCTCCTGGGCGCCTTGGCTAGCCGTGGCGGTGACGGGACGGCAGCGACGAGGAGCTCAGCTAGGCGCGGGAGAGAGAGCGAGGGGCGCGAGGGGGAAGGATTGCGAGGGGGCTAGGGTTTCAGGGGCGTTGACGGGGCCTTGTAGGCGGGGCAGGGGTCGCCGATGGCCGCCACCGCAGCCAAGGCACCGTGGATGGCTGCCACGGACCCCTCCGTCTCCTGTAGCGACGGGAAGGGGATGGCAGGGGTGGGCTGGGCCGTTTTCTTGGGCTAATGGGTCACATGGCCCAGTAGATTAATTTTGTTTTTATTTTTCTTTTGTCTTTTTCCTTTTGTTTTCTATTTCTTTTCTGTTTTATTTTTAGTTCCTTTTTATTTTAGGTTTTGTAAAATTTACCACTAGCACCTAAATTAGTACTTATAAATATGTCAGTGCCCCATTAGTTCGGGCAATTAATAAATTAGCTTAATATTTTATTAATTGAAAAAAGGCATTTAATTATCTGTTTCTGCTACTGTTTTGCTTATTTCAGAATATTTAAACATTTTGTAAAAGTGTGGTTACTTAAAAATAATGTATGGATTATTTTCCACAAACCGAACATTTCAGTTTTAACGTTTGAAAACTTTTGATGTTTGCCATTAACTCAAATTTGAATTTGAATCATTTTGAACTAACACGAGATTAGCAACAGTAATCGTGGTGACATGGCATCATTGACGTGGGAATACTGTAGTCTAATTATCCGAGCGTCACAATTCTCCTCCACTACAAGAAATCTCGTCCCGAGATTTAAGAGGGGAAGTGCGAGGAAGGGATTAGCTTATGAAATTCTAACGGGTCTTGTTGGTCTTGGTTACTCTTCGCGAAGAGGTCGATCCATTAAGTTGATCTTCTACAGGTCATCATGATGAAGTCAGCATCCTTTCTTCGGGAACTCCATCGTACTTACGAATAGGTAAGGGGCAGGTCGATAACGATAGGTTGCTATAAAGGGTAATCATCTGGGGTTATCCCATGAATGAACACATGACTATCTCTCAAGTTGAACAAATGAAACACATCAAGAGTAAAGTAAGACGGTACAATAAGAAGTTTCAAGCGGACAGACAATCGTTCGATGCCTGTTACAGGGCGTGAAAGCGGTTCAAAGCAACGGGAATAATTATTGTGTCTGATGCCAAAATTGATGATCTCTCGGAAGGTGGCTCGTGAATTACATAGGAGGCCACGCGCGAGGAACAACCTTGGGAACAAGGGTGTACCGGAGAGTCAGGTTTCAATCCTGTGGAACTGCTGGTTATGGGCCCACCATGTGGGTTAAAAGTAGGAGGAGCGGTGACATCTTGCATGGGCATGATAGCAAGGCAGGTCATAGGGTAGCCTGTCGATTATGTCGGCAACAACAGCGGTACCAATGGCGAGGGACGAAGAGAACCATTTTCCTACTCGTTTGGACGAGCCGGACCAATAGGCAAAGTTCTCGTCCATCGGTGGTTACCGGACTGTCATCAACAATAGTAAAATGGTCTTACTGATAGAGTTGTACACCGAGGTGTTTACATAAGCAGGAGAATATTACTGCTTATATCATATAGATCACAAGAAACGTTAAACCAACCAATGGAAAGAAAAATACAATTATCAGATTTAAACAGAACAATGGAAAGGAAAATGTGTTTAAACACATATTTCAAGGGTATATCCTTCCCAAGGACAAGCAGAGCATGATATCCATGACAGGATATAATGTAGAAAACTCTTTAGGTACGGGAGAGAATTTTCGTGACATTACCCATACAGCGGTGTTTGGATAATTGAGCAGGAAACATTAGCATTGGGCTTCAAACGTTCCTGTTGAAAATCGGAGTACCATAGAC
The DNA here is from genome assembly GCF_002162155.2 of Triticum dicoccoides. Classification (NCBI taxonomy): domain Eukaryota; kingdom Viridiplantae; phylum Streptophyta; class Magnoliopsida; order Poales; family Poaceae; genus Triticum; species Triticum dicoccoides. The sequence continues at coordinate 157,112,094 of NC_041389.1, forward strand.
ATGCTTCGACATAGCATTCACATGGTCAACAGGTGAAGATCGGACTTTGGAAACAAAAAGGATCCATCAGGAACAACTTATATAATAAGTCTTACAATTTCCTCACGGAAGAATGACTAACCTTGCCAAAAAGGAAACTTATAACAATAGGTCATGTGGCCAAGTGTGCTAGGCATGACATCATCTTACCGGGTCATATAAAGACCAATGTTATGACTCTTGGAAATATGCTCCAACCATCATATCTGACCGAGATTCAGATTTGATTGGTGTCAAATGACCTCAGACTCAGGATGCCTGAGAAGAAAAGGTGCAACCCAAATTGACGAGATGACATTGTAAGATCCTCGGGAAATGAACTATGGAAGTGAGTTTCGAAACAAGAGTTCATCATTAAATGAAGGAAAGGGTGAGGAGGTGACTGATGGACTCAGCGCCAATCCATTGAGAATTCCAAGAAGATGAATTTCCACAATCATGTGAACAAGGAGATAACATTTGTCAAATCAAATGGTGTAATGATGTATGCTCGAGGAAAACATACACAATTAAACATTGGTTGAAAGGTGCACCCGAAATATGGGCTTAGGTAGCATGGCCAATGTTAGAATGGTGATTCGATAACCAACAGTCTAAGAATGAAATATCGACCAATAACTTCAAAGCAATAGGGTTGCTAGAAGGGCAGAATCCAAACAACACCGTTCACCTATTGGTATCCCGGTTAGAACCCACACGGGGACCAAGAAAGAATGGTGATGGTGAGAAGTATTACTATATCAAGAATTAATAGTTGAGGTAATTCCCTCAACATTCTTGACATAACAGATGGTAATACTCCAAGATAGAATCATAATATAAGTTGGGTAGAAAGGAAACTACACAAAACATGAACAAGTTTTGTGTCGGAGGGGATGCTAGAATGTTGTCGATGTTAATACAAATCATCGATGGCGCAAGGATGGTATTACTCATCCTGAATTCAACACACAACTTGGAAGAAGTCCAATGGTAGACAATGATCACGACAAATTCGTCGAGGGTTTCAAGAAGATGTAATCAATCGGCGACGACATCAAGTCAAAGAAATGATGAAGCAAAAGATTATTGGAACCAAGGGTACGACCCAAACTCGAAATCGATCTTGTTGTTCAAGGCGAAATGATACAACGAGGAAGATCAACGTAAGATTAGCTCATCGTCGTAAATTGTGCTCTGGGAAGAAGGACCAGGTAGCACAGTTAAAATTTAGCACAATAATGATATAGCCGATCAGGTTAGGAATGACTTGAAGGATTAATAAACTCATAAGCAACAAAATTTACTTAAGAGTTATTGATTCGGAGTGCGGAACCGATTCACTTATCGATGTTTTGGATTGACAAGCAACCTAGCACCCATGAAGTGACAACGACAAGGAAAGGTGGTACTTCATCAAAAATTCATAAGATGTAGAGCAATGGCATGATATCCACTAGATACCAGGGGTAATACTCGAAGGTAGATCATAATAGAGGTCAGGCAGACGGATAGATCTGTAGAAGACAAATGTTTTAACTTGTCCGAGAAATGGGATCAAAGAAGAACAATCATGGTCGGAACCACGGTTGAAAAGGGTCTATTCACAGGTACCAGATGATAGTTATCAAGGAAATAGTTATTATTACAAGAAGCTTCCATGATAGGATCTACATCGTGTCCATGGGCATGAACACAAAGTTCAAGGTCGACTCCCACTTCTTTAATGCATAACCTTTCATTCACTTCTCGCCTTCAACAAAGTTGTGGTGTTGAAATTTTATCTGACATAACACCAGTAGAGTATGAACCGTAGTAGTTTCCGGGTTCACATAGATTAGAAGAGGCATATGTCCAACCCATCGGGGCCTCTTAGGAACATATACCACAAACTTCAGGAGTAAATAACACAAGCTCGAAAGCAGAGCATGGTTCACAAAGCAAAGGATACAATTTACCAAAGGCATTATGTATCAGGGGAGGAACTCTCAAGGTTATTGGATATGAAGGACACTGTCGGATAATAACCAAGCAATTGGTCTCGCGGACCACCAGGAATATGATGTGAGTATCGGTACTCAATCAGAAGGAAAAAGAATGCAAAAGGCATCGGTTTATAGAACATCTGAATAATTCAAAGCTTAATGCAAAGAATTTTATGATTTCCAAATTAAGGGATCAGAAGCAATCGTTCTGATCGAAAATGAATAAGTTCAATAGACTTAGAAGCACAACCGATCAAGGCATTGATTGGTCAAGAACCAGCTCATATCCAAATGACGTCTGAGCCGAAAGGATAATCCTAGGATTCGACTAATGATTGTGAACATTCACAACTTATTGAATCAATGGACTCAAAAATGACAGTGACAAAGGATGCCAATAAGATTATTATGCTTATGGGATTAACCATAATGCAAGCAAGCAAGAATTTCAAGAGCAATAGGCTTCTCAGGATTTTCGGAAGATCGAATGGTATTTCGAAGTCTTTTGCAAAACACATGAACAACTGGGAATGAACGGATACTTGAAAAATGTGAGGAACTTATCCGTAGGGGTATTCATGCGATAAGATCTGTAAGGCGGTGGCTGAAGAGATTACTAAAAGTCGAAGAATAATCCGATGCATCTTGTAATAACAAGAGCAGCTGGGAATGAAAGTAAGAAGGACAGGTGTAAGTATTTATCCATAAGGATTTATCGATAGAAGGGATTGCAAGGGAGAAGGGCACAAGGGTCTTGGGAAAACATCGGAGAGTATCTTCAGAATCTTCTGGCGCAGCATGCGATCATCTGTAATAAGGGGGCTCTCCGGCAGAAAGTATTTACGAGAACCTAGAGCCGGCGTTAGTAAAATCATTTAACCCGAATAGAAGAGAGATCAGAGTCCCAGAGTTTAGACGAGGAGTAAAAGATCCTAACACCATCCAATGGCGACGTGGGCCCGTAAGGCACACAGCCATGTTAGTAAAAGTTTTGTAGTGACTAGACTTGACTTCGGCCAAGGAGTGTGGAAGGGGGATTCCTACAGGCAGTCGGCTCTGATACCAACTTGTGACGCCCCCGATTCAATCGTACACTAATCATACACACAAACGTGTACGATCAAGATCAGGGACTCACGGAAAGATATCACAACACAACTCTAAAAAAAAAGTCATACAAGCATCATAATACAAGCCAGGGGCCTCGAGGGCTCGAATACAAGTGCTCGATCATAGACGAGTCAGCGGAGGCAACAATATCTGAGTACATACATAAGTTAAACAAGTTTGCCTTAAGAAGGCTAGCACAAACTGGGATACAAATCAAAAGAGGCGCATGCCTCCTGCCTGGGATCCTCCTAAACTACTCCTGGTCGTCGGCGGGCTGAACGTAATAGTAGGCACCTCCAGAGTAGTAGTCGTCGTTGACGGTGGCGTCTGGCTCCTGGGCTCCGGCATCTCGTTGCGACAACCAGGTAGAAGGGAAAAGGGGAAAAGAGGGAGAAAAGCAACCGTGAGTACTCATCCAAAGTACTCGCTAGCAAGGATCTACACTACATATGCATGGGTATATGTGTAAAGAGGCAATATCGGTGGACTGAACTGCAGAATGCCAGAATAAGAGGGGGATATCTAGCCCTATCGAAGACTACGCTTCTGGCAGCCTCCGTCTTGCAGCATGTAGAAGAAAGTAGATTGAAGTCCTCCAAGTAGCATCGCATAGCATAATCCTACCCGGTGATCCTCCCCTTGTCGCCCTGTGGAAAAGCGATCACCGGGTTGTCTGTGAAACTTGTTTGGGTGTGTTTTATTAAGTATCCAGTTCTAGTTGTCATAAGGTCAAGGTACAACTCCGGGTCGTCCTTTTACCGAGGGACACGGCTATTCGAATAGATAAACTTCCCTGCAGGGGTGCACCACATTTCCCAATACGCCCGATCCCATTTGGCCGGACACACTTTCATGGGTCATGCCCGGCCTCGGAAGATCAACATGTCACAGCCCCACCTAGGCACAATAGAGAGGTCAGCACGCCGGTCTAAATCCAATGCGTGCAGGGGTCTGGGCCCATTGCCCATTGCACACCTGCATGTTGCGAGGGCGGCCGGAAGCAGACCTAGCAACCTCCATTACAAAGGAAGTCACGTTACACGGTCCAATCCGGCGCGCGCCGCTCCATCGCTGACGTCAAGAAGGCTTCGGCTGATACCACGACGTCGAGTGCCCATATCTTTCCCGCGTAGTTGGTTAGTGCGTATAGGCCAGTGGCAAGAATCAGATCAAATACCAAGATCTTGTTAAGCGTATTATTTTAAAGTAACCGCGGATGCCGACCAGGGCCAGGCCCACCTCTCGCCTAGGTGGTCTCAACCTGCCCTGGTGCTCCGCCACATAGTAACGGTCGGGGGCCGTCGGGAACCCAGGCCCACCTCTACCGGGATGGAGCCACCTGTCCTTTCAGCCCCCACATCGGCATCACTTGCGGGTACTCAACGAGCCAACCCGACTTTAGTCACCATCTGTATAGTATGTATATATGTATAGTATATACCCGTGATCACCTTTCGAGTGATCACGGCCCAATAGTATAGCAAGGCAGACTGACAAGAATGTAGGGCCAATGATGATAAACTAGCATCCTATACTAAGCAATTAGGATTGCGGGTAAGGTATCAACGACTGTAGCAACAATGACAGGATATGCAACATAATAGGAGTAACCGAACAGTAACATGCTACACGACTCTAATGCAAGAAGTATAGAGAAGAATAGGCGATATCT